>NC_068984.1:103486164-103490525 GCF_001194135.2 Octopus bimaculoides | reverse complement strand
AGAGAGAGAGAGAGAGAGAGAGAGAGAGAGAGAGAGAGAGAGAGAGAGAGAGAGAGAGAGAAAGCAATAGATAACACAAGACTATCAGCCATGCCTCATTGTTGATGCTTCAAGCTATACAAAGGAACAAACAACAAGAAACAAAGGAGCAACAACAAACAATGCAGAGATTCTAGTAAACAAAAATCAGACAGAAGGAAAATGGAAAAAAAAAACCGAAAAAGGAAGGAAACAATACCAACAACATTAAGCAAGCTTAATGCCAATGCTGTTGAGTTTTCTATCAAATTATTTAAGTAGACAAAAAGAGTTTGATGTGGGAAAACGTGCGACATTCAAAGCATTACAAACTAAAGCTACCAGTGGAAGATTGTTCTGTTTCCCGCAGTTGGCATGTTAAATACTATATTTGGTTACTCAGCTTAGCTGGACTCTTTTATTAGTGGAGTTACCATTGGTCGCATGTCAGAATATATCAACGTTTTGGAGTATAGAACTGGAAAGATGAAACACTATTAATGTTTTGTTTCAATGGAAAAGCTAGTACTCTTATTGCCTGTGTCACCACAGGCACTGAAAATGGTGCTACTAGTCTCCTCATCAACATTCAGACATTTCCTAATGACATCATTCGGGGGGAAAAACGCCGTCAAAAAAGAAATGGGTTTCATGTTAACATTTAACATATAAGGACATGTCTACTCCGTCTCAAACTGAATGAATGTCCCGAATTTTTGCAGTATTGTTCTGTTAGATATATGTGTTAGATATATGTGGCATGTTTTAATTTCATTTAAATGAAGCATGGAAGAAATATGTAATCATTATCTTCACAGTTTCGCAGTAGGGTGTAAGCAGGCCAATGGGGACAAATGGTGCAGATGTCAACATATGATGGACTTTAAGCCATAGTACTAGGCAAATATCTGGTATAATGTTTCATGGCTTGGAAAAACAGACACACAGACACAGACACACAAACATACATCAAATTAGATAATACTGCGAAGTCTGGAGTTCTGAGCCACTACGGTCATCTCCGGCTGTCTCTAACAAACTCAGAAGTAGAAGAAAACTTATCGCTGCAAAAAGGAATCACCCCTAAATTTATTTAACGTTTTAGGCTCAAAGGACTTAAGGATGGCAAGAGATTCCCTTACACACAACTTACACTTGTTAATATTAACTCTAAAATAAGGAGCCCTCGAGATAACAGACCATTCAAGAGAATAACTTTTTTTTATTCCTCTTTAAACCATGTCTATAAGAGGAAAGTATAGTGGAGTTACAATATTTTTCGTTCGAAAACGAATTCATCTGGGCTCTATACCTAGCTTTAAAATTGACAGTACTGCATATGTAAAACCTATCCAAATTACACACCTCTTTAACCACGCATCTATATATGGCTTCAGTAGTCAAACAGAATTCGTCAAGGTGACATAGTCTAGGGTTCCTACAATTACAAGATTTACCAGAACCACCCGTATCCCTAATACTAATACTAACATCACTTATCTGGCTTCCTGCGTTCTTTCCTTCAGATATCTCATTACAGGGAGTCGATAAGGCTGGTGGAAGTAAATTGTTTGTGACACTAACCTGAGGCTTATTAGAGCTTACCTGCCAAATACCAGGGTTACCAACAGAGGAATAGGACTTCACGTATTCTAGAACCTGAGCTCTTGGTTTTACTCATCTCCTCACTGCCACTATTTCGTTTCCAGTATCTGTTCCTAACATCTTTATATACGTATGTAACTGATGGCTTATATTGGTTGTAATCAAATAATGCATCGCATTTCTCTCGATCTTCCGTGACATGGTCAGGTGGTAGACCAGCCATTTTGTTCTTAAATCTCATGTTAAGTATATATAAGATTTTAGTTTTGAAGGCGCTTAATTTTAGAGCGTTGTTGTATACTGGTGCATGTTGATCAAAAATCTCTTCGTTTGCAGACAAATTAGAGATTCTGATCGAGATAGCGGTAACGATGCTACCAATAGTAGATTTCGGATGATTGGAGGAGACATTGATATATGAGATGGATTTGTTTGGCTTACGTATCCAAATTCAAGGTAATATCCATGAAGTTCACCACTCTATTCAATGAAGTTTTAGATTGGCCACGTACAGCTAGAAGTGCATCATCCCTATATAACCCCCCCAGTAAGGAGGGGAAAACTATCCCTAATCTGCGAAAGGAGATATAGGCCCACTAAATCGGTCACGTGTGCTGAATCTGATGACCCCATAGTAATATCGAAGAAATTGGTGGAATCAGCCCTCTGCCAATTACGCTCGTTGTAGAAGATGAGGGTCTCCCTTGCTGCTAAAATTACACAAATATCCGAATTAGGGATATTCGCAAATTTCCGAGCGAAAATCAGAGCCTTATTTAGCAATATAGGGGATATGGAATTGTAATAATTCGAGATATCAAATTGGATAAAGTCTAAATTAGGCTTATCAGTAAGGGAGTCAAACCATAAGATAACGTCCCCAGTAAAGTTCCATAGGAGAAGCTGAACCTTATCTCTCACGATGAGAATAATCTGATCTATAATATATTTACTAATTCTGGCCAAATCAGTCTTGGTCGGGCAGATTAATCCAATCGAAGGATTTGATAAAAAAATCAGATTTATGGTCCTTCAAAAGACAATGGGGAGTTTTTGGAGCATAAGGTTGGGTTCTATCAAGTAGGCCCAAACTAGAGATGATATGAGTGTCATTAATCTCATCCAAAGCATTTTTGCTTGCATGTTTATATCCAGAATTAAACTCTTTCAGGATCAAGTCATTATAAAGACTTGGCGGTACAGAATAAATATTCCCGGTCTTATCCGATAGGATGAGCAACTCTGGAGATGATTTCATTGTAGAGAATGGGTTAGACCGTGGATTTATGGAAGTTTTAAGGTTATAATTGTTTTTTCCATCTTATATATATATATATAAACGCAAGTATATGTGGTTGTATATGTGTGCTTTGCCTCAAAAGGACATACGCACACACAGACACACACAGACGCGCGCACACACACGCACGCACGCACGCACACACACACATACACACACACACACACACACACACACATACTCTAGCGCAAAAACATAAATATAAACGAAATTTAATGGAAATTTTGTAGCACTCTACGCCTCGTATCGAATACATTTTTTTATGTTTACATGTACCAAAGCAATGTGAACTCACTCATAATTTTCTATACATATATATGTGTGTGTGTGTGTATGTGTGTGTATGTATATGAATGTGTGTGCATGGATAGGTGGTTGTGCTTGCATATAATATACATATATATATTCATACATAAACGCACACACACGTTTACGTGTATATATGTATATAGAAATGAGTGTGTATGTGTATATACGTATATGTGTGTGTGAGCATGTGTATGTGCATGCGCGCGTATGTATCTATTTTCAATTCGTTTTACCATCAAATATCTTTATCTGAAGGAATCTAAGTTTAATGCTTTCCGTTCTTATATGTTAGAAACTGTTTTGTTTTTTAGGGTTCTTTTAACGAAATTTCTTTTAAATTCACATTTATTCACATTTATTTAAATGTGCTTTAATCGTTCATCAACGGTTGCGTTCAATTATAGATTAACGATTATTATTTAATGCTATCTCTTTCCATTTTCACATTATCTGTTTTTTTCTTATTTTCGTTGAAACCAAAATCGGTTTTATTATTCTCGCTTTTATATAATTGTCAGCTGGTTGGAGTGCTGTAGAAGTTTGAATGTAGAGGTTTTACTGGAATCAGATTGAGGCAGCGGCTGCTGTCAATTGGCGCGAATCATTTTCAGGTGAACGCTATTCTGAAAGAAAACCTGGCGACAGTTGAGAGACCCAACCATTGGATACAAATAGTACCAGCCAATAAGTCCTTTATATAAACTAAAAAATGAATTAGACTGACATTTATTTTATTTTGAATCTGTTGAAGGTATGCGAGATGCCGAAATATTGTTGTTCAAAGGACCAATAAATAAGTTACTTTCGAGTTGCGCTTTTTGTCATTGGGTTGGCCGTGGTGATGGATTACGTTTACCTTAGTGATGGAATTTGGCAATCGTATACAAAAGTTAAGAACTCATCTCTCTAATAATAATGATAATAATAATAATAATAATAATAATAATAATTAATAATAATAATAATAATAATAATAATAATAATACAAACATATTAAATAACACCGGTATTATTTCACCCAAGAATAACAACCGAGAAGTACGTACTGTAAGCTTGTTAAGAAAAAAAGTACGAAGATATGAACGTGCAAAACAATCTGACAACAGAAATAAACGAACCGGTATCCTAC
>NC_068984.1:103484495-103485650 GCF_001194135.2 Octopus bimaculoides | reverse complement strand
GACCTGCAGCCACCCATGTCTCCCCTTTCCACGCCACCCATGTTATCCAAGAGAAAGGTAAAGGCCGCCACAGCTTGGAAACAATGACGTCGCAACTCATTTCTACAGGTGAGTGAACTGGAGTAACATGAAATAAAGTGTCTTGCACAAGAACACAGCACACAACCCGGTCCGGGAATCGAACTCACTACTTCATGAGTGTGTGCCCGACGCTCTAACCACTGAGCCATGCGCCTTCACAGTGTGTGTGTGTGTGTGTGTATGTGTGTGTGTGTGTGTGTGTAATATGTCCATTGAAAAGAGCCATGATTATTTGCTTGTCTCTGGGATTTGTGTGTTAAAATCACGCCAGAGTTTTTAGAAATTTGTATTAATATGTAATCTGGCTTATATTCGATCCTCTACGCCTTCCCTTGTGAAATGCAGGAAACCGTTTCCAATCACAACGTTAAACGAAGAAATAGCGAATCGTCTGAATGTTCCTCACGTGAATGGGTTAATTATCCCCGCGCCAGAGACAAAAACAAAAATAAAAACCGACAAGCTGGACTAGTAAGTCAAGACACAGCATCTGTTGGTTATGTAGTTATATATATCATTCGGCCATTTCATTTCTTCACTGAAATCAAATGCTGAGAACCCCCCCACCGCCCCCCGGAAATCTCGTATTTTATTTATCAGCTCTCATCACAGACGCTTCTCTTGCTGTATTTTTGCTTGAGTCGTAGATTTGCCTGGCTTATACAGATGTTTGTGTTTATGTAGCTGTATGTTTGTGTTGCATGTCTATGTGTATTATGTATATATATGTGTGTGCATATATCTGTACACTTCCTTTGTATGTCTGAGTGTATTGCAGTTGTATTATGCATATGTGTGTATGTGCGATTTGTATGTCTGTGTATTTATAAGTATGTGTGTTTTTGTGTTATATATCTAAGTACTTTATGCTTGTATTATGCATTGTATTGTACGTCTATGTATGTACATGCGCGTGTGTTTGCATTGTGTGTATATGCATATGTGTGTGTATTGCATGTCTGCGTAAATATACATACGTGTATGCTTGTGGTGTATGTCTATGTATTATTCATATATGTGTGTCTACGTGTCTACGTAAGTACATGTACGTGTGTGTTAGTGATGTAAGTCCGT
>NC_068984.1:103482244-103483059 GCF_001194135.2 Octopus bimaculoides | reverse complement strand
TTCATCCTTTCGAGGTCGATAAATTAAGTAACAGTTACGTACTGGTGTTGATCTAATCGACTGGCTCCTCCCCAAAATGTCGGGCTCTTGAGCCTAGAGTAGAAAAGATATAAACTACCGCAAGGCGGCGAGCTGGCAGAACCGTTAGCACTCCGAGCGAAATTTTTAGCGGTATTTCGTCTACCGTTACGTTCTGAGTTCAAATTCCGCCGAGGTCAACTTCGCCTTTCATCCTTTCGAGGTCGATAAATTAAGTAACAGTTACGTACTGGTGTTGATCTAATCGACTGGCTCCTCCCCAAAATGTCGGGCTCTTGAGCCTAGAGTAGAAAAGATATAAACTATCGCATGAGATTTAGATGTGACATTAAAGCTGGAGACAATTTTTAATGTCTTAAAAATTATATCGTCGCTGCATTGATTACACGATGAAACACAAAATTGTTAAAAAAAAAAATGTGTTATATTTTATGTCTTTCATCTTTTATCTTTTACTTGTATCAACCATTGAACTGCGGCCAGGCTGGGGCACCTCATTGAAGGGGCTTAGTGGAACAAATCGACGCCAGAGCTTAGTGTTTTTTTTAAAGCATGGAGTTATTCTATCGTTTTATTTGGCGAACCGCCAGGTTACAGGGACGTAAAGAATCCAACACCGGTTGTCAAACGGTGGTGGTGGTGGTGGTGGTGGAAAAACACAAATACACACACACAACGCGGTTACATGGGTTTGAAACATCTACCACTTAGACGTGTAGTATCTTAGTATAATGAAATAACCACACAAAAAAACTCCCACATGTGTCTTTTGATAC
>NC_068984.1:103476782-103481686 GCF_001194135.2 Octopus bimaculoides | reverse complement strand
TATATATATATATATATATATATATATATATGTATGTGTGTGTGTGTATATGATTGTGTATCTGTTTGTCCCCCAACATCGCTTGAAAACCGATGCTGGTGTGTTTATGTCCCCGTAACTTAGCGGTTCGCCATAAGAGACCGATAGAATAAGTACTAGGCTTACAAAGAATATGTCCTGGGGTCGATTTACTCGACTAAAGGCGGTGCCCCAGCATGGCCGCAGTCAAATGACTGAAACAAGTAAAAGAGTAAAGTGAGAGAGAGAGTATATATATATATATTAAACAACGGAACTCGAAGTATATAAACAATAAATTATAGCATGTAAGTATTGGGTTGAAAAACCTTTTGGATAGAATAAGTCGAAGACAGCCTTCGACTTTTACGTGCTTCGAGATCCACTGTTCCAAAAATAAACAAACAAATAAATAAAGATAATTATTTCACATTCACTCGAAAGTTTATGAAATTTTTGTATACACATATCACATAGCTGTGTTCCAAAAAAATTATGATATTCTCGTTTTTCGGGCCGACCAAAGCCTTGTGGGTGGATTCGCTAGACAGAAACTGAAAGAAGCTCGTCGTGTATATATATATATAAATGTGTGTGTGTATGTGTGTGTGTGCGCGTGCGTGTGCGCGTGTGTGTGTGCGTGTGCGTGTGCGTGTGTAACTGCGTATGTGTGTGCGCGTGTGTCTTTGTGTCTCTGTCCTCCACCACCGCTTGTCAACCGGTATTAGTGTGTTTACGTCCCCATAAACTAGCGGTTCGACAAAAGAGACCGATCGAATAAGTGACAAGCTTTAAAAAAATAAGCACTGGAGTCGATACATTTGATTAAATATTCTTCAAGGTGGTGCTCCAACATGGCCATAGTCTAACGACTGATACAAGTAAAATTTAAAATGGTTTATCACATTGAAACAAAGCCGTAAATTCATAGGGAAGGGATAAAAACGAATGAACAATCTATTATATTTCTGGTCTTTATTTTATAGTTTTATCGGTCGTGAATGCACGGAAAGTCAAATTCGAACTTGGTTAGATTTCAACTCAAAACTAACACAGACGAAGCTAAAATCTGCTCAAGCATTTAGACCAAGAGCAGAATACTTACAATTCTGCTAACTGATCGCTTTCTATTTGCTATGGAGATGAGATAATGGAATAATTGAGAAAACTGACATCTAATGTGAATATACGGTGTAAAAAGGAGAATGGGTGAGACTGTAATTGCAGGGGAGGGAAATAACGCGATCGGAGAAGATGGAGTGGGTCGACAGAAGGAGAACAGCATTATAAATAAGAGAGAAATATAGAAGAGAGACGGAAAGGGGAAGAGAAAGTGTGTATGTGTGCGAGAGAGAAAGAGAAAATGAAAGAAATAGAGAAAACGGGAGAAAAAGAGAGATGACAGGCGAGGGAGAAAGTGGGTATGGGTAAAATTTGATACAAAAGATCAGAGATTTTAATCAGATAGTAAGGGCTTAAATCTATAAATTTAAGGAATGCTGTCTGTATTTATTGAAGGATTAAAATGTTTAAAACAGATTAATAAATAAATAAATAAGGTAAAACACAAAAGTGGTACACTTTATTAAAACAAACAGATATGAACGAAAAGGAAATCACTATATATGTGTGTGTGTGTGTGTGCCTATATATATTTGTACGTTTGAATATTGTTTGGATTATTTAAACATTTTTTTGACTAATTTTAGCATCAAGTGAGAATCAGTAGACATAATGATAGATGGACATGTGAAAGGAATCGAATCAGAGATGTAAGAATTTGATTGATTTAGGAAAAAGAAGACAAAAGTAAATGCATCCATCATGTGTTGTTATGGCAACGACCGAATGAACCCATCTTCAATGACAAAGAGACATGGTTTAAATGTAAGGCTGGGGTGTCTTATTGATTTCTTACATGGGCTTTACAGCCTCAAGTTCTTGTTGTTTAGTCACATGTCAACCATGATTAAAATCTATCATCAAAAACGTTCAAGCCATGACTGTCTCGCCTTTCCTCAGCTGTTCAGTAGAGTTTCATAGATATATATTTTTATAACAATAAGATGTAAATTAAGTGAAATTTGACTGCTATTTTTAGCGGGTTCAGCGACGAACAAATGGGTCCTTTGTAAGTTTCAGTGAAAGTGATAAAAAATGTGATGCTTCTGCTGTGCCTTTCTAAAGCGTAACTGGAAATTGAAACCAGATCGTATTTTCCACTCGCCCTTTCGCTCTTTTCGAGTGGGCATCAAAGAAAAATGTTTTTAAAATGATTATTCCGAACACGCATTCACACACGAAAATGCACACGCACACACACACATGGAATCATTTTTATTTCAATCTTAATAATAATGTTTACAGTGAGTAAGCTACCTTCCTGAGTCATACCGACTCATAAAGACTAGTTTCCTGGTTTCCATGACATATATATATCCCCCACCTGGACAGGACGCCGGTCTGTTGCAGGATTACTCACTTTTGTCACCTAAGTGAACTGAAGCAACGTGAAATGAAGTGTTTTGCTTAAGACAACAACGCGTCACCCGGTCTAGGAACCGGGACCACAATCTTGCGATCATGAGTGCAACACTCTAATCACTAAGCCACACACCTCAACTGTATATATATATTTTTCAGCTTCAATATGTTTCACCTCAAAAGGTGGTGAGCTGGCAGAATCGTTCGAAATGCTTAGCGGTATTTCGTCTGTCTTTATGTTCTGAGTTCTAACTCTGTCGAGGTCGATTTTGCCTTTCATTCTTTCGGGATCGATAAATTAAGTACCAGTTGCGTACTGGGGTCAATATAATTGACTGGCCCCTTCCCCGCAAATTTCGGACCTTGTGCTTAGAGTAGAAAAAAATATTTTTCACCTCAACTCTCTCTCTATATATTTTCAGCTCCAATGAGTATCTAACTCTACCTTTGGTATTCGAGAACTATTTGTCCACCTTGTTTTGCACTTATATTCTTACATGTGTGCATGTTCAAACACACACACACACACACACACACACACACACACACACACACACACACACACACACACACACACAATGCACTATAGCACATATCGAGGGACATTTTTAGCCAAAGTTATATGTAATGACGAATGTAAACATCATGTTTATATACATAATGCACACACTGAAACACAGTAATTTAATATTCGAATTAGCATATTAGCAAGAAAGTGTTTCTTTAGCAACTAATATTAGCGGCTTTATAAGAAGTAAGCTCATGAATAATTAAAAATGATGCACAACTACTGACGAAGTTGCAAGAAGAATTGAGACGTGCAGCGCGTGCAAATGTTTTTGTGTTTCTGTCATCAAACTAATTGTGTATATTGAGGCAATGTTTGCATTTCTCATAACATAGTGCTGGCCATAACTATACAGATAAGCTCTGTAGTACTTTATAGTAACACAAATCTACACAGAGACACATATATGTAGACGCATGCATGGCTGTGTAGTTCAGAAGCTCATCTTTAACGGTGTTGTTTCAGGTTTAGTCCTACTGCACAGTATCGTAGACAAGTGTCTTCTATAGTTCAGGATCGACCAATGACTTGTGAATAAATCTGGTTGACAGAAACTGTGTGGAATCTTGTCGTGTATATATATATATATATATATATATATGCACATATACATACATATATGCACATACATACATACATACATATGCATATATGGGTACAGGACGACACAAAACGTAAACAACAATACGAAATACGAAAACACATGAAATGTGAGGACAAACTTTGGTATGCAAACAACGAGATAAACAAATGGAAAACAAGACAAGTAACATAAAAAACGACCTTTCATCAGTTATCGGCTGTCCATCTACTCCTCATTTCGAGCAACTAACAACAATAATTTTGGCAGATGTAGCTCGAAAAGGCAGTTGCTCCCGCGAACCAAAATAAAATTTACTATTCATGGAGGGTCAAAGTTGGTAACAAAAACAGGACAGTGGAGACATACAACAAATCAAACGAAAATAAACGTGGAGGGCCGTTAGGCCAGACGAGGTAAGGTAGCGAGCACTGAGGAATATTGTCTTTGACAAGAGGAAAGATAGAAGCGGAGACAGATAAGAAAGCGTCTGGTCTGTAAGACAGACTGAAAGAAAAGATGACCACGTGAGGAAAAGAAAGATGGACGATGGCCACGTATGAGTAACGAGAGAGCGTAAAGGAGAAAGAGGGACAGAGAGAGAGAGAGAGAGAGAGAGAGAGAGAGAGAGAGAGAGAGAGAGAGAGAGAGAGAGAGAGAGAGAGAGAGAGAGAGAGAGAGAGAGAGAGAGAGGAAACGGTGAAGGGGAGAAAAAAGAATTAGAGAAAGGAAGAGAGAGAGAGAGAAAACGAAAGGGGGAGAGAGAGAACAGTACAGAGTGGAGTCGCATCAAAATTATTTAGATAAACTTACTTGGAAATGGATGCATGGCGTTCAGTCATATAATAATATAAATAAAAAATATATATGCATACATATATACACATACATACATAATACATACATACATACATACATACATACATACATACATACATACATACATACATATATATGTATATATTCCTCAGCATTTTCTACCTTACCTCGTCTGGCCTAAACGGCCCTCCACGTTTGTTTTCGTTTGGTTTGTTGTATGTCTCCACTGTCCTGTTTTTGTTACCAACTTTGAAGGGTCGCTTTTTATGTTACCTGTCTTGTTTTCCATTTGTTTCTCTTTTGTTCGCATACCAAAGTTTGTTTTCATATTTCTTGTTGTTTACGTCATATGACGTCCTGTACCCATATATGCATATATATATATATATATATATATATATATATATATATATATATGTGTGTGTGTGTGTGTGT
>NC_068984.1:103475977-103476680 GCF_001194135.2 Octopus bimaculoides | reverse complement strand
ATATATATATATATATATATATATATATATATATATATATATATATATATACATACATACATACATACATACATACATACATACATACATATCCTGAAGAAGGATGCCCGATCTACCTAATGTTTATATGCTTCCACTACTGGTTGCATATCCTTGACATTTTGTGAGCTACATCTGCCAAAATTATGAAATAATTCCGATCTCCCAGAAACAGCAGTTCGACCTGTAACACCATAAACTCTCCACTTAATTTTGTGTCGTTCTACTCTGTGTAACTTTGCTCTGTAATTTATAAATATCTATATATTTATACATGAGTAGTTATTGTCTGAATATATTCAATCTTTCTTTTCTCTCTATATACGTGCGTGAATACATATACATATACATACATATATAGACACACACACACACACACACACACACACACACACACATATATATATATATATATCTCATCGTCATCATCATCTCCCGACTCATTCTCTGATTCTCACTCTCTCCTTCTATGTATATGTGTGTGTGCGCGCGCGAGTGTGTGTCCCTTCATCGGTGGACGACCCGTGTAGGTTTGTTTACGCGCCTGATTCGCCAAAAGAGACACATAAAATAAGTACCAGACTCGAGAATGTAAGGGCCCTTTTGTTTGACTGAACCTACCAAGCCTCAGCATTGCTGCACAGTCCAATGACTTGAACAAAAT
>NC_068984.1:103474011-103475554 GCF_001194135.2 Octopus bimaculoides | reverse complement strand
CTTCTTCTTCTTCTTCTTCTTCTTCTTCTTCTTCTTCTTCTTCTTCTTCTTCTTCTTCTTCTTCTTCTTCTTCTTCTCCTCCTCTTCCTTCTTCTACATCCCTTTATCATACGTCATAAATCTACTATGGAAGCCCCCTCCCTCAGTCGGTCGGTCAGTTTACATGGTCAACATACACCATATGCTATGACAACACTCCTACGTTGCAGTTGAAGGCTTTTTTGGGGGGCGACCATAGTAAAGAGAGCGCCGAACTAAATGCTTAACAGCATCAACTTCCTACTTTTCGACGTGAGATCCTGAATGCTTAGACGAATTATTATCATTTCAACGATTCGAAACAGGATACGAAGAGTAAATGAAGGAGGTCATTGTTTCGATGTAGGGGACGGATAGTGTCGTTTTGAAAAGCCTGTTAGAATAAAATAATTATAGATTTCATTGATAAGAATTTTGAATAAAGTCGGATTGTTTATCTTGTGCAAAAAATAAATTTTACTATTTTGTAGCAAACGAATAACACAGAGAGCCAAGAGTCTCCAGATGGCAGAGGAAATGTGTTTGTAAATCGCTATGATAAGGTTATGAAGGTTAATCTGATAAAAACTGTTTCACGTTTAAGCTATGATAAACAGAGAAATCCCCCAAAACTTAAAAAGTTTTAAAAAAATAATAAAGAAAAGAGACCAGAAGTCTATCTATAAACAATAATTATCTCAAAAATAAATGGTTTATATTAGGATGATCGAGGTGGTTGAGACAACAGAGCGCCAACCTAAGTATATTAGTGTTTAATGTCCAAATAGCTGAGGTGAATTATTAAGAAGTTTATAACTTTGGCGACTCTTAATCTTGTTTTTAGAAATCACACACACACACACACACACACACATTAATGCTTGATTTTATGTTCAGTTTTATAAAAACAATCTGATGGGCTACTCCATAATTTTGTAGAGTACAAATTTATTATTCTTTAACAAGAGTAGATTTGTCAGTGACTGCGAAGTTTCGCCCAGCTAAGCTATCATTTCTATACTAATTACACCATGATGAGCATAAATGATAACCTCCACCTTCCAAATATAAATAGGTAATATCCTAAATAACATCAACAGCGAGTAAAGAAAATTACTAACCTGCTAAAATGTACCACATACTACCATTTTTTTTAGTGAAACCTAAAAAGTTCATTGCGAAAAAAATGACACACACAAGTTTTTAAATACTGGATTAAATTTTGAACTTTGAACTTTACATTCTCAAATCAAAGGATTAAATTCAATAAAACCAGAAATAACTAAAACTAATGACTCGCCCAATGATAAAAAAAACCTCTACCTTCCAACTTCCTTTTTGTGAACCACTGAAAAATAATCCCTAGACCTAAAGTTGATACACTTAAATATACACAGCTATCTACAAAGTTCTACACGAATTAATAAATTCTGAACAAAAACATAATCCCAAATTCAATAAAAAAAATTCTCTACAGCACCTCCCCATCACAGCTCACCCGACAATATATATATATATATATATA
>NC_068984.1:103473284-103473778 GCF_001194135.2 Octopus bimaculoides | reverse complement strand
GAGGACGTGATATGGATAGTATTATTGGACGCTCAGGAAAGGAAAGAGAGAGTGTGTGACGTTTCGGGCGTAGCCCTTCGTCGGAAAGATGGAAAGTTCGGAGAATGGAAGAACGGAGAAAGAGGAAAATGGTACCGATGCCCACGAGGTTACATTATGAAAAGACCGGAAGAGGAGGTGGTATACATACATATATATATATATGTATATATGTATATGTATATATGTATATATATTCTTTTATTTTTTATTCTTTTATTTGTTTCAGTCATTTGACTGCGGACATGCTAGAGCACCACCTTTAATCGAACAAATCGAACCCCGGACCTTATTCTTTGTAAGCCTAGTACCGATTCTATCGGGCTCTTTGCCGAACCGCTAAGTTACCGGGACATAGACACACTAACATCGCTTGTGAAGGATGGTGGGGGAGAAACACAGGCACACAAATACACACACACACACACACACACACACACACACACACACACACA
>NC_068984.1:103468734-103472658 GCF_001194135.2 Octopus bimaculoides | reverse complement strand
GCAAGAAGAAGAAGAATCAATGTCAATACTGGGCTGGTATTTTTAATTATCATCCTCGAAGGTACAAAAGGCGAAGCTGACCGCTGAGGAATTTGAACACAGAGGGCAAAAGAGCCGGACAAAGTGCTCTGAATTGCTCTAACGCTCATTGCTAATTCACCATTCTGTGACTGAAAGGCAACGAATTGGCAGAATAGTTAGAAGGTCAGTAATTCGTTCTGGCTTTCGTTGCTTTTACCTCAAAGGTCACCGAGGTCAAACATTGCTTTTCATCTCTTGGAGGTTAATAAACAAAGTAGCTGTCCAGTTTTCAAGTTCTTTGTTTCTTTGTTTGTTTGTTTGTTTCTTTCTTTCTTTCCTTCCTTCCTTCCTTCCTTCCTTCCTTCGTTCCTTCTTTCTTTCTTTCTTTCTTTCTTTCTTTCTTTCTTTCTTTCTTTCTTTCTTTCTTTCTTTCTTGTTTACTGATCATGCTATTCGCTCTTTTCAGTTATCTAATACTTTCCTGATTATTCTGACCGTGCCAAGAAAGCAAACATTTTGTAACAGTTCTACTGGGCACTCTATTCCAGTTTCCTTTACATTCCTCTTGATGCGTCCTGACACGGTCCCCAAGCCCAAATAATTGGCACTATCTTCACCTTCTTCATTTTCCATAGCCGGGCTATTTCGGACTTAAGAGGGTTGCATTTATTTATTTTTTCGTCTTCTTTCTTGACTATTCGTGAGTCAAAGGAGCATGTAACATCAACTATATAGTACATGTGGTGCATTTGTCGACCACCACTAGGTCCGGTCTGTTAAGCTCTTGCACCTGATCTGTTTGGATTGGGAAATCCCAGAGGACTTTGCAAGTCTCCGATTCCGCCACTCTCTGCGATTTGTGCTCATACCACGTCTTGACTCTCTTTAGCCCCTACTTTTCACTGGTCTACTTCCTCCTCCTTGCTCTATTATCTACTGATGCTGTATTAGGATGACAGCTATGTTCAGTCTGCATCTTTACTGATCCATTGTCGAGCGAGAGGCCTTCTCTTAAAGGTTCAGCTTCATTTTTGCTGTTACAACCAGAGTTCTTCCGAAACTCCTGTCTCTCATAAACTGAGGTAAGGTAACATTCATCACTTCTATTATTTTCTGACATCTGAAAGTTTCAAGCAACTTTCTATCGCATCATTTGTTGCCCCGTTGTACTGGTGAGGTCGTGTGTACTGCATTTTTTTTTTTGGGGGGGGATATTGCATTGTATCAGTACGTTTTGTTATGGGGTTTTGTTTGAGTCTTCTGTTGTATCAGCTTTTATATAGTGTATTTATTTGTGTAGCAGGTTGTGTTCTGTCGGGTATCGACCTTCTATAGTACATGTTGTGGGTTTTGTTCATTTTGTTGTGTATTTACAGTATGAATTTATTCTTGTATATTTTTGGAGGGGTGTTGCATAGTAGTGTGTGTGTATGTGTGTAACTCCTAAATCAACTATTTTATAGCATCTATGATTATCCGTCCGCCGTTGTTTTGTTTGGTTTTGTTATGGGTTCCGTTAATTATTATTATTATTATTATTATTATTATTATTATTATTATTATTATTATTATTATTATTATCACTTTCATGATCATCTTTCAATTCCGTTTCCTTTTCTTACCGAGTGCCTTCCTGACACTCAGGGCAGAGAAACGCACTGTATACATTTGTAGGCTATATAAAATAATAACATCAGATTGTTCATTTACAGAGTCTTGTGATCGAAAAAAAAAATGGGAAGAAAGACAGAAAGAAAAAGTTAAAATATAAAAGTAAACAAAGAAAATAAAGGGCAAAAAAAAGGAAAGAAAATTCACAGCAGCAATACTCTTCTCAATACGTGTGACGTACCAACTAATAAAATCTTTTGCACTTCCTGCATGGATGGTAATCCAGGGGTCATTCTAAATAATTTTCAGTTCACTTTTTGATCATTCCAATTGTGACTGTCTTGAGATGTCATGTTTGCTCCTACTACTGTGTGGTATTATTAGATGTCGTTTAGTTTCGAGTTATTATCATTATTATTATTATTATTATTATTGTTGTTGTTGTTGTTGTTATTAATTTTGTTATTGTTATTTCTTTTGAACACGACCCTACTGTCCCTTGTGTTGTATTGCCCTTCTTTGTTTTGTGTTCGGTCCTTGTGGTCAATAAAGAAAGCATTTTTTTTGTTACTTATTTAATTATTTTATCATTGCATTATATGTAAACCACCACATTTTATGTCTGTGTTTGTATTGTTCCTCCTCATCCTTCGCCCTGGTGGTATATAAATGAAATCATCATCATCATCATTATTATTATTATTATTATTGTTCAGTAGTTTTATTTTTATAACGTGCTTTCACTTCACTACCGAGCGCAGCTCTGTGTGCCTTGGGTATGTGCTGTGGTTTGCTGTGATGCTCTTATGGTTACTGTATTGAAAGTGTTTTGCGTAGGATGTGTGCAGTGCCCGGTAGTGCAATTTTCTGTATGTTCTATATATTTGTAAGTCCTGGTGTTTTTGTTATGTATTTGTCTGAATATTTTTTTATTATACCTAAGGCGCCTACTATGATAGGAATTGTTTCTGTTTTTAGATTCCACATTCGAGGTACATCTATTTCCAGGTCTTTATTATTATTATTTGTCTCTCTAGACCTGTTGTATCTATGAACTACATTAACCAACATTTAATGCTGCCGCTCATGTTTTTTAAACGTATTGTGTGCTTTGAAGCAGATTTGGATGCTATTTCTAACAGATCGGACAATGACGAGTATCCTATGTTTGTTCCGATTCTTGATTTATTTAACATCGAGCATTATAGGATAATCACCAAGTTTCCTGTAGCAACCATTACTATTGTGGTTGTCTGTTCCAACCCCAAGCTATACAGCAGCCCTTGCTATCGTCATCTCCCTCTCTCTCATCCGTTTCTCTGTATGGGTGTGTCACGATTAACTTATGTTGTCACTGTTTTTCTTTAAAACATGAAGGATTTTTAATGTAAGGAAAGAAAGGAAGGCAAACAGCGGCTGAGAAGGAAGAATTTAAAACAGCAACACGGCAATAAAAGCGAACAAATCTTAATAGAGAACGCGAGTGCATTTATTTAGGCGTGCTTGCATGGCCGTATGTGTTTGTGAATAATATGTATGTATGTACGAGTATGGCGTGTGAACGAGTTGACAATGAAGAATGAATGGAAAATGTATAATGACGACCAATGTGGGAGGAGAAGGAGAGAAAGATGAGGGGAATATTGTAGAAAAGGTCTGTCGAAGCGTATGAACGCTTCTTCGTACAAATGTCTATGAATGCATTTCCCGCCGTACTACTGCGTACATATGTAAGCGTGCGTATGCGTGTGTGTAAATGCGTATGTGTATGGTTGTGCGCGCGCGCGCGTGAGTGTGTGTGTGCGTGTGTGTATGCGTGCGTGCGTGTGTGTGTGTGTATATGCGTATTTGTTCTTTGTCAGATGGATCGATGTCTGTTGTTAATACCGTTGGCTGCTGATGTGGTGAAGATTGGTATGTAAAGTTTAACGAAGAGGTTAAATGTAGGGGGCTTGGGTTAGTGGGTTGACGCTCGGAGAGGTTGATGGGGGCTACATTCTTTAATGGATGTGTCATTGCTGGTTCCAGGCGAATATTTGATCCAACAATTATATCCAGCTAAGTTTTCTGTTCTTTCTTTCTTTCGTTTTTTTGTTTTTTTTTGTGCTGTTGTCGTGCTGTTTAAATTCATTCGTTCGGACCTTTGGGGGAACTGTCATTTAATTATTCCCTAATACGAAACTTAATTTCAACCAGGCTAGTTGCTGCTGCTGCTGCTGCTGCTACCACTACTACTACTACTACTACTACTACTACTACTACTACTACTACTACTACTACTACTACTACTAC
>NC_068984.1:103464280-103468329 GCF_001194135.2 Octopus bimaculoides | reverse complement strand
ACTACTACTACTACTTTAACCCGCGTTGGTTATTTTCTCCCCTACTGCTACCATCACTACCACTACCACCACCACCATCATCACACTACCACCACCACCACCACAACCACTACCACAACTCACAATCTCTTACCACTCACAACCTCCCACTACTCACAACCATTCACCACTCATCACCACCCACCACCACCACCACCACCATCACCATCAACACCACTATTGTGTTGATGTCCCCGTAATTATAATGTAAAAGATTAAATAATACATCGCTATTGATTTTATATTTTAGATTTGCTTGTTGCTACTTCCACTCAATCACTCAGCCACTGTCACTCACAGTTACTCAGTTACTTGTTTATCACTCATTTCTCCTACCATTAGGTCACCCGTTCATTCACAGCCTCACTCTCATCACAATGCGAAATGTCATCCTTGTACGACAGTAGCGAGAGGGATTCACAAATTTGGATGAGCAACAAAACTTTGGAACAACTCACAAGAGTACCTCCCCTACAACCGTTTATGGTATCAGAAGTCTTTGATAGATCCACAAATCCAGTGAACACGTTTCAATGTTCTTTCACTTAACATGAAGCTGGCTTGTAAAGATCACTTCAGCTGAGTTTCGGCCACTGTCAAAGCCCGACTCTAGTAGGGCTTTGATGCTGATTGAACTAGTCTTTTCCCGGTAATGAAGGTAAGTGTTGTAACCTAAATATTTATTTGAATAAAGCGACGAGCTGGCCGAATCGTTTGCATACCGGACAAAATGATTAGCCGCCTTTCGTCCGTCTTTACGTTCTGAGTTCAAATGCCGCCGAAGTCGACTTTGTCTTTCATCCTTTCAATTTCAATAAAATAAGTACCTGTAATCGACTTACCCCACTCCCAAAATCTTTGGCTTTGTGCCAAAGTTTGAAACCAATATTCATTTGAGTAAACAGATCTGTCTCCCTTGTTTTCTGTCACCTTTTCAATCCTGAGGTATGTACTCCTAGTTCAACGTCTATGTGACTTAGTAATATCCTGCGTAAAGGTAACTAACACTCGGTATAGAGGTAATTGACCTCCTTAAGATCTCTGCTGGAAGGCTGTACTGTGTAAATTCTTTGTTTTTTCAACATTTTCATGGCAAAACTTACCTCGGCAAAGGTCGGTAACTCTTCAAAATTCCCTAATAAAGTTGAGAGAATCTAGTTTAGAAGTTGGCTATTAACACCGGCTTTATTGCTGTCTGTTCTTTCAGCAGAACTTTTCAGACCGATGAACGGACTGGTGTTGTGGAATTATGTCTACGGCTACAGAAAATATTTATAGCAACATATGAATTGTGCATACCATGTCTATCTGCTTGCATCTGGATTTCTCGCGCTTTTGCAAGCCATACTTCATTTCTTTTGGGACATGAAGAATTCGCCATTACATTTTTATAGTGTGTGATTATGCAGACTTGCTCTATGAGACTTCAACAAGTCCTTCATGAGTCTTCCAATTGTGCTGAAGTTCTCATCGAACCATTGCTAATTGTTTTTCTCTCGTATACTCTGTTTTCATCAACCGTATCAGAACTATCGATCTTACAGCAGTTGATGTTTGGTGCTTTTCAACGTTGCAATAGCTACACATACAATCTGATTTTTGTCAGTATCTTAATTTCGTCTGCCCCAACACTCAACTCTCTTCACTGCACAGATAAATAAAATATCCTTGAGGTCTACTCACATAAACAACGTGTAGTATACCGAAAATATAAAATAAACAACTAAAATAAAGAACAAGATTGTATAACATGTACAAATTAATACATTTCTAAAGCAGGGTCTGTTTGATCGCTATTAAGCCACTTAAAATTCTGATAACTCTTAAAATACTGTATATATTATACTGTACCGCGCATAGGATGAAAAAAATAAAAAGTGAAGAAAAGAACATAATTTTATTTAAGAGATACAGGTACAAAATAATACACTTTTGAAGCAAAGTATGTTTGATCTTTATTAGTCCACTGAAAAACACCATGTCCACGTCAGCAGTCTACGACCGATGTAAAGTTTCTCGTTTGTCCATTAATTTAGGCACTTCACTGTCACTGTAAAATTTAAGTATCCGTTCTTTCTGTTTCTTGATATCATAGACAGTAGAAATACTAACACCATATTCCTCACTCAAAATCCGTGTTGAAGCACCTTTATCGAGTCTCTTAAGTAACTCTACTTTCTTCGCTATGCTGAGCGTTAAATGTTTTCTTTTCGGGTTTCCGCTAGCAAGCTGCCCTTATGCTAGCTTTTTCGGCATGGTAATAACTAAAAATTATAAATTAAGACAAATAACTACTTAGCTGTAAGAAAGGGCGTCCACACAGCAGCAGTCACACAAGAACTGGCGTCGTGTGACGCATATACCACGGAAACAAAAACAAAGCGGCCTCGCGGCGAACTACTACAGCCTGCGAAATTCAAAGCTAGCCAGTTTCAAAAATAGCCGGATTTCTGGATTCCGGATAAGAGGTTCGATACCTGTATAAGATCCAGTGTTTGTATCTAATTTATCCATAAAATCTTGTATCTATTTTTTATGCTGAAAGATAGTGAGGTCGTACTTAGAGATACAAATGTGTTGCCATTCATTTATATCACTCGTCAGGATGACTTTGTCTTGTTTTTAGATTTAATATCTGACAGAAGCAGTTTTTGTTCTATCAGATGGCAAAATCTCTATCAAAGGCACTCGTTAACATGCAAGCAAGAAGAATATAAAGTGACATTAGCCACACATAGATGTCAACCTGTGTCTCAGTTTAGGCAGTAGAGTGATCATCACAGCAAAGCCAACGCTATGTTGATGATGTCTAGCCACCATCTTCATTAAAAGAACCAGTTCCTACTGTTATTGAGTAAGCTGTATGAGCGTTGTAGCGTCTCAGCTTTCTAACTATGGGAGATGTTCGAAGGCTAGGGTTGATTTACCATCACCAAACAGTATTCGATATTCCATGGTAGAAGCCTGAGCAGTACATTATGTTTCTGTTACGTCTTCTGTGTTGTATGCCATGGGAGGTAGATGTTTTAGCTAATAACTGAAAAAAAGTGAATGATTTTAGTTAATAACTAAACAGAGTGAATGATTTTTAGGCATCGATTGAAGGAAGCAGCGATATCCCTAGTATCTCAGGAGTTGGCGGTTTCCATTCAATACTATCTGCTAACGACTGATATCCTTTGCCTCTGACCTGTTGAGTTCTGACTAGAAACTTCCATCACTTTCTAACCTACTTCTGTTGCCAGACTTGGTAGCGATCTAAAATTTACGTGGCAGGATATTTACACAATGAAGCTGTATATTAGCATTGAGCTTTTTTCGAGCATCTAACTTCACTATGAAGGGAAGAGCCGAGACGACCAGTGCCTTCTCAAAATTGCTGCGGCCTGAGAGAAATCCAATCCTAACCTACATCCACCTCTGGTTGACCCGCAAAGCTTGATTTTCTATCTGGACACACCTCTGTAGGTTTTTACCTTCCTGCATTTAGTTACAAGACAGTGGGGGAGTAGTTAATAAATGCCAGATTATATTCACCTGGATGGGCCTTAAAACGGTGTCTCTAGAATTCATGACTACGCCAAGATCCCCTCCCTGTCAAATTAGCATGGAAGTACAAAATATCAAGATACTGTACGTAGCTCCGAGAGAGGTCTTGGTGAACAAAGAATTCTATACTTATAGGGAATACTTACTCATTAGGATGCTTCTCAGTTCAGAATATGATCTTATAAACATTGAGCTGTAACCAATCGGAGACTCACGATACACTTGTCCTCAACTAATAAGTGTTTTGGCAGGTGGTGCTTTAACGTAGTAGCTTGGCCTACAAGAAATAGCAGGTAATTTCACTTAGATTACACTGCGCCGTCTGGAAAAGGTACTCCTTGATACACAAGGCTCGAGAGAAGGACAAGCGTGGTCATGGCGTGGAATGCTTTTCATCATCATAAAACTGCCCATCAGGACAGACATAGGGCTGAACCACCACCACCACCACCACCACCACC
>NC_068984.1:103463225-103464134 GCF_001194135.2 Octopus bimaculoides | reverse complement strand
ACAACAACAACAACAACAACAACAACAACAACAACAACAACAACAACAACAACAACAACACATTACTGCTCTAAACGCATCACATCACCTATAAACACACACGCACACACAAAAACTCAGACACACTCACATACACACATGCTCACATGCACACACATACACATGCACACACACACGAAATAGGAACCGTAGTAAAACAAAAAAATAAATATACAGATAAATACATATTTAGTGAGTCAGGTCATTTTGACTCACATGCTGCTACTACTACTATTACTACTACTACTACTACTACTACTACTACTACTACTACTACTACTACTACTACTACTACTACTACTACTACTACTACTACTACTACTACTAGCTATTAGTTGTTGTCAATGTAGTTATCATTAATTTAGGATTGTAAATAACCGCCACAATAACAAAAGACAAACAAACCAGACGGCAAACACAGAAACGCCCCGAATATAGCCGCCATCTTAAAATGAAATTAGAGATGAAAATGGTAACATTTTTGTCAACAGTGCTGGATTTCTGTGATTTTGTTTGTTTGCTTCTTTTGCTTCCTTCCTTCTTTATTTTCTTTTTGTCTTTCTTTATTTCTTTAATTTGTGATAAAAGAAATAAAATATTCAACATTCCACAGGCATATTTTTCTTTGAGAAATGTAGATAAAAGTAGAAAAGGAGTGTGTATGTGAGTGAGTTAGTGTGTGTGTGTGCGTGTGTGTTCACGCGCGCGCGAGTATGTGAGTGTGCACACGCGCGTGTATATATTTATGTATGTATATATATATATATAGGAAAAGAGGCAGTTATTATTATATAATATATAATATATAGACATTGTTTGAAGGGATGTACAGGTTTTGTATATTAAGAAAAAGGAGGTAGTCAGATATAT
>NC_068984.1:103457609-103462691 GCF_001194135.2 Octopus bimaculoides | reverse complement strand
TGTGTGTGTGTGTGTGTGTGTGTGTGTGTGTGTGTGTGTGTGTGTGTGTGTTTGTGTTTGTCTCTTCCTACTGCTTGACAACCGGTGTTAGTTTTTTTAGGTCTCCGTAATGTAGCGGTTTGACAGAAAAGTTTGATAGGGTAAATACCAGACTAAGAGGAAGAAGAAGAAGAAGAACACAGAATTACGTTCGTTTTGTTCCACTAAATCCTTCGAAACGATGCCTAAGTATGGTCGCAGTTCAATAAATGAAACAAATATAAGACATACCACATTCTGGACATAGTAATTTAGATTTAAAAAGACTGGAGGATGGCGGTATAGAACGTTAAAGTAGCTAATGATGCTTATCGAAACCCTTTCTATAAAACAAAGTATCAAACAAGTTTTGGCTTGACTTAGTCAACTACATCATTGATTCCAAAGAATTTCTGTTTCTAAGCAACAATGTTGCGTTAATGTATTCAGTATTCACATGCCAGCGTGTGATAATGGGAATAATTGTTTCTTAAGGCTTCCTGTTTTGTATATTTGAATGAGGAATTTCAAACACATCCAAGAATAACTATTTCCAACAATTGGTTATCTATTGGAAGCAGTTTACCAGTTGAAATCAGTTCCTCTTTCAGATTGATGTCGAGACGTTAGCAGCCAAAACAATTCGAAGAATTGAACTTCATAAATATTCTACACTTATCGTAATGATTCATAAGGCTAGCGTTTATTTCTATAATTTATGTGAAAATTAAGTAGACGGAAAATAGAGATGTTTCTACAATCGTATGGCTGTGTCGTTAAGATGTTCGCATAGCAATCACATGGTTCCTAGTTCGAACCCATTGTACGGATTCTTAGGTAAGTGTTTTTTTTTCCATAGCCTCGGGTCAGTATAAGACTTGTAATGAAACAGGTGAGATGGAAACTGTGAAAGCCCGTTCATGAACTTGTTCTGAGGTGGTAAACTTCATCCGTCACCCCATTTAACACCATCATGGACTAGTCCATTCTGTTGGAAGCATACAGACCAGATCTACAATCTAAGATATCTCGGTGCACTGCTTTCTTCTTCTTGGAAGCTTCTTCGCAGTCACTCGCGTTGCTCGATATAGCAGCCAAATCTCTCTTAAATCACATGTCATCGTCTTATAAAACGGAACACAGTAGAAATGTAGGTTTAGGTACATTGTATCTGAATAGAAGAAGGATTAGCTACGACCGGGTTATCTCTGATCACAAGTTTTTTCACTCAAGATTAGCCAGCAGCAGTAGTAGCAGCAGCAGTTAGTCAGGTATCCTTCGCTCTTTTCCCTTCCTCATTGACGATGGTAGCCTCACTTACTGGAAGAACCGAAGTTTTGAGGCCAGAGTTAGATGAAGAACAACTGTTACCTTAAACACCGCAACAATGGTGCGTCATCTCGAGCTTTCTATTTTCTCTCAAGAAATTAAAACATAGTAGGAGGCTGACTGTGAACTAATTCAGATTTCCACCATCTCCAAGGACAGCTTCCTTGGCCATCTCCTAGGACAGCTTCCTTGGCCATCTCCTAGATCAGACTAGCAACTATATTAAATAGAGCCTTTTTTTGTATCATTTAATTGTAAAAATAGTATTTAACACGAAATAGATGTAAGCAAATTTAAGTAAACTATTCTTTTAGAACAAGGGTAATAGGAGAAAATGCAGGTTTTCAACACTGTTTTATTATTCTTTTTAGCTTTTATATTATGATAAACCAAAAAAAGAAAAAAAAAAGAAAAGAAAGAGAGAAAAAAATAGTGTCTCCTTGTGGGGCCTCATGCACGTGCCCATTTTGCTTAATGGTTAATGCAACCCTGCATGAAATGGAGAGGTATAAGTGGATAAAAGTACAAGACAGCCTGTCAGCGAAGATATGTCAGCTGCAATGTACTATAGTGTTTGCAGTGAATTACACCGTCCGAGATAAAATCATACTCGTGAATAGATAAAACACTAACAGTGCAGCTGGTTTATTGGATTTATAATAATTTGGAATAGTATGACGTCCAAAACACAGATCGTTGACGAAGTTGATAAAAATGTTGAAATAATATGACAGCAATAACATTCCTCGCTGACGATAATGTTGTCGGTGAGCTGGTAGAAACGTGAGCACGCCGAGCTAAATGCTCAGTGGCATTTCGTCCGACTTTACGTTATCAGTTCAAATTCCACTGAAGTATCAGTTGTGCGCTGGGGTCGACGTATTCTATAAGCTCACTCCCTCGAAATCGCTGGTCTTGTACTAAAATTCGAAACCAGTAATATTGGTAAATCTTTCGTAGCCCGAGAAAGACGGTTCTGTAATTTGTTGCTGAACAACCAGCACAAATGATTTGTTTATCGTGATCAAATGCATGTGCTGCACATTAGCTCACTCCCTCCATAAAAATCGACATTACCTGAAATGGTGCGCGGCGCATCACACATCAGATGTTGAAGTGACCGCAGAGCAACGTAAAATGAAGCGTTTTGTTCAACAACACAACTCATCACCCGGTTCAGGAATTGAAACCACGATCTCGTGATTGCAACACTCTAATCACTAAGCCATGCACCCTTCACGCTTAATGTTGAAATAATATAGCACCCATAATACAGCTGGTTGACAGGATTGATAATAGTTCTTTCTATTATAGGCACAAGGCTGACATTTTTAGGACGTAGCTTGTCGATCACATCAACGCCAGTGCTTGACTTGTATTTATCTTATCGACTCCGGAAGAATGAAATAAAAGGTAAAATCCACTCGGTGGAATTTGAAAACAGCTAATGTTTGAAATAATATAACACCTATAACACAACTGGTAAACTGGATTGCCCAATAATGTTGAAGTATCGTTCTAATAATCGTTTCTACTGGAGACACAGAGCCTCAAATTTGTGAGGAGGGGACTAGTCGATTACATCAGCCCCAGTGTTTCACTTGTACTTAATTTATCGACTCCGAAAAGATGAAGGGCAAAGCCGACTTCGGTGGAATTTGAACTCAGAATGTAACGTCGGAGGAAATACCGTTAAGCATTTCGTCCAACGTGCTAACGAGTCTGCCAGCTCGCCACCTTAAGTATCGTTCCAATAATAACAATTTCTAAGTTTGGCACAAAGACATGAACTTGTTACTGCAGCTATTTTTTTAAACTCTGTGATCAAAGTCAATATAGCCGGAGCCATCTTGTCTTTTATTCAGGTTCCGTGTACCTTGGACTACAATCCTCAAACGTGTCCTGATTTTTCAACAGTCGGGTGTAGTTTGAGGAAACTTTTGGTCGACTCGCAGTCAGAAAGTTATAGATAGGGAATCGATAAAGATCATGGGTCTGAAAGTTATTTTATCGATTCTGTGCTGACGAAGGATAAACACCTCCACCCATAGAATTTGAACTCAAATGCAAAGGTAGGAAATAACGTAGGATCGTGAACTATTTCTACCAGCCCACCACATGGACCTCTCTGATAATAAGCCGCAAATGTATTCCAACGAAGATTTTCCTCTTTTGAAGAGATTTAGCAGGTTTAGAGGTAATATTTGTAAAGAAAGCAGTTTGTGTATGTTTGCGCATGGGAAGGTGATGGGGGAAGAGAACAGGCCAGTGCATGTCTGAGGTAATCAGTAAGTCCTCTGGTGCACTTGCCTTGACTACTACTACTACTACTACTACTACTACTACTACTACTACTACTACTACTACTACTACTACTGCAGCGGTTGCTACTGCTGCGGCTGCTACTGCTGCAGCTGCTACTGCTGCGGCTGTTACTGCTGTGGCTGCTACTGCTGCTGCTTTTGCTACTGCTGCTGCTACTACTACTACTACTACTACTACGTTGAAGTTTGTCGTCGTAACGTTCGGGTCGTTGGAGTGTCTCCTTTGTTACAAAATGAAGGTATTGGCATCGTTGTTACCGCCATCGTTCTTTAGTTTTTTACCTTTTAAATTCTGTTGTGAATGTTGTTGCTATTGTTGCTAATGTTGATTTCATTGCCCCTACCACAGCCTTTTGTTATTGTTATTGTTGGTTTTTGTTTCTACTTAGTCGGAGAGATCAATTTCAACTTCCATTATAGCATCCATTTTCATCTGTTTTTTCATTAATATACACAGTATTTTTTATAAATCTTTGTTATGATTCCAACGACCGTTTCCTCCACCCCTCACTCACCCTGCTATCAACTGTCGTTTCAACTTTGATTTCATCTAATATTTCTTGACACCATAGCTGTTCCTTACATGATTTTGTTCTTCAAATATTTTTATATTTCGTTTATGTTTCTCTGTTTATTTTGAATTCTTCTCGCGGATAAAATATTTTACTGTCGAGACAAAAACTAAAATCCCTCTAAGAAAAGTTCATTATGACAACATGTCAATATTTGGTTTGTAATCAGTGCAAATATTCTTAATTTAATATTACATTGTTCTTGATATGCTTTTTTTAATGTTGTTTTAGTTTAAAAGATTGGAGCCGTCTCCATCTTAAACAATAATAATCCCTTTTCCACTCAACATCTCTAGTTTGTTGTTGATTTTCTATATTTCTTTTGTTTTTGGTCATAAGTTTCGTTTCAGCTTAGATGTTTATAAAACTTTCAAATTATAGTTTATGAACACAACAGCAGCAACATCATTATCATCATCAACAACAACAACTGCTGCTGCTTTTGAGTATTGTTGGTTGCTGCCGTTTAGACAAACTCTGACTTGGTAATGTATATTGGGGTTTCTCAACTACTTTTTACTTATAGACCCCTTTAATTCCTATTTTACTTAGATGGACCCTCTTAGGCATTCGATGGTTCAAAAATCCTATTGCTTTTTTTAATGTAATTAAATGTTATTAGGAATTGTATACTTTTTTACTCTTTTACTTGTTTCAATCATTTGACTGCGGCCATGCTGGAGCACCGCCTTTAGTCGAGCAACTCGACCCCAGGACTTATTCTTTGGAAGCCTAGTACTTATTCTATTGGTCTCTTTTGCTGAACCACTAAGTTACGGGGACGTAAACACACCAACATCGGTTGTCAAGCGATGTTGGGGGACAAACACAGACACAAA
>NC_068984.1:103457084-103457599 GCF_001194135.2 Octopus bimaculoides | reverse complement strand
ACACACACACACACACACACACACACACACATATATATATATATATACGACGGGCTTCTTTTAGTTTCCGTCTACCAAATCCACTCACAAGGCTTTGGTCGGCCCGAGGTTATAGTAGAAGACACTTGCCCAAGGTGACACACAGTGGGACTGAACCTAGAAGCATGTGGCTGGTAAGCAGGCTACTTACCACACAGCCACTCCTGCTCCTATGTATAAAAATAATTATTAAAATAATTTGTATATTGCAGAAGCATAACCTATTTATTGCGCAAAAATTTTTAAAAACAAAATCTTACATAGACCCCAAAGAGCCACATGGACCCCAAAAGGCCACATGGACCCTAAAGGGCCACATGGACCCCAAAGGGCCACATGAACCCTGGTAGAGAACCACTGGTGTGGATCTATATTCAAAGTAACAGTTTATAATGTTTTCCAGCCCCAGCAATATATAAATGTACACACACACACACACACACACACACACACACACACACACACACACACACACA
>NC_068984.1:103453752-103454185 GCF_001194135.2 Octopus bimaculoides | reverse complement strand
TATATATATGTATATATATATATATGTGTGTGTGTGTGTGTGTGTGTGTGTGTGTGTGTGTGTAATGTCATAGTTTCTTGTTGACATCTTTTCTCGCCTTTCCATTTCTCCTCTCTCCCTCTGTCACTCCTTTGTGTTCACTCTTCTATGGTACGTCGCCAATCTCCACGGTTGCTGGCAACTGCTTCCCAGTTGCTCATATTGATGTTGCAGGCCTTCATGTCCCTTTTGCAAACATCCTTGTACCGTAAGAACGGTCTTCCCACAGACCTAGTGCCCCTACCAAGCTCTCTGTAGAGTATGTCCTTGGGGATTCTGCCATCTTCCATACGACTAACATGTCCAAGCCATCTCATGCGTCTTTGTGTGAGCCATCTCATACGTCTTTTGGTTAGCTACTGCCCACCTCAAGCTGGGCAGCTCCCAGTTAATA
>NC_068984.1:103451750-103452642 GCF_001194135.2 Octopus bimaculoides | reverse complement strand
ATATATTATATATATATATATATATATATATATATATATATATATATATATATGTGTGTACTTACATATGTATGTATGTTTATATACGATTTTGTATATTCATGCATATACACACACGCATGTTAGTATTGTGTAGTTTATTTGAAGTACACCTACTTCTCGACTTACGACCATGTTCCGTTCCGACTGACTGTTGATCTGGTCGTATGTCGGGTTTATGTTTTTCACCACCATTTTCATTTAAACGGGTTATAAAAGAATGAAACACAAACATTTATTGTACATTATGTGGAAAATACGTAATATGTACTTTGTTGTACTGATAACAAAAATACAATCTAAAAATAATGTAAAAATTAATATAAAGGAAATTCTGCTTGCATACAATAAAAAGAATTGTTCCTGTGAAAAATGTGCAAATGGGAATAAATTTTTAACTTTTACAGTCATTTTCTAGGATTGAGGGAGATGGTTTTTCGAGGAACATGGTGAGCTTTGTTTGAATAGTTCCTTTTTCTTTTTTTCGTCATATAACTTACGATAACAACGCGCAACATCTTGAATGATACGTTTATTTTTTTTGTGGTTGAAAGTGCAGATGGTCGCAAGTCACATAGATTGTAAGTTGAGAAGGTGTATTTTGAAACAGATAGAATTGAAGGTGAGTTAAATAGCCTCTCCAATGCTGTTTGGCACTAGAAGAATGAGAGCAAAAGCAAAATATTAACAAATATTTGCACTTTTATCTTATACTAGCATAGCCCTGTCGTTACCAGGCAATTTTCACACTAAAATGACTTTATGTAAATTTCTTTTTATTCCATGTCAGACTGTTTTCTCCCATCAAGATAGGTTTGTGCAATCTTTCGCAAAAAAAAAAAAAAAAAAAAAA
>NC_068984.1:103448958-103449744 GCF_001194135.2 Octopus bimaculoides | reverse complement strand
ATATATATATATATATATATATAATAATAATAATAATAAATAATTTGGACAAATAAATATAAGTCAATTAGTGTGATTAAATGTTCAGTAGAGCACTGGCACGGTTTAGGCTACCTGTTGTTATCCGCAGTTGTGGTACACTTCCGTTGGATCTACTTCAGGAACTCTGCAGTGGCAGTTAGGGTAATAGTATTAATTAATAGGAGATGAATTTCCTATTAGACCTTTATTAGGTACAACAGATGTTTCGGCCCATCAGTCTGGGTCTCTTCAGGTACATTGATAAAGACGTCTCACTAGAGATTTTTAGTGTCGACTGGCTTGTTATATGTCGATCAAGTTAGGGAATGAATAAAAGCAAATAATATTATAAAAACCGCAAAAAATTCAAATATGAACGAGGAAATCTTGCGTTCCATTTTAGATAAAATGACCTTATCAGCTTTCGCTGTCATAACTGCTTAGAAGAAAAAGAATGTAGAAGGAGAAAGGAAGATTAATACTTAGTCAAGTAGTTTTATGTTCGTGCATATACATTTGCTTTTATTCATTCCCTAACTTGATCGGCATATAACAATAAGCAAGCCGACACTATAAATCTCTAGTGCGACATCTTTATCAATGTACTTGAACAGATCCGGACTGATGGGTCGAAACATATGTTGTACCTAATAAAGGTCCAATACGAAATCCATCTATTAATTAATACTACACACACACACACACACACACACACACACACACACACACACACACACACACACACACACACACACACACACACAC
>NC_068984.1:103446921-103448925 GCF_001194135.2 Octopus bimaculoides | reverse complement strand
CACACACACGCACACACGTATGTATGTATGTATGTATGTATGTATGTATGTATGTATGTATGTATGTATGTATGTATGTATTTATGTATGTTTGTATGTATATGTATATGTTTGTGTTTGTCCCCAACCACTGCTTCGCTGAAACTGAATGACAAATAAGTAAAATGTAAAAGATCTAAATTAGGCGATTAATGATGGATTTCGTTTTATAATTGAAGATTGCTTCGGGTGAAATCCATGCTACGCGCATGGGTTTTATTTCAGGAAGATTTGGGTTCTATGTCTATAGGCTGAGCGACTTTCATAGATTTTTGTTGATATGGACAAAATGTTGTTGCTATAAATTTTGGTTCTTATGAAATAAACAGTAAAGATGACACCATCCTGATTTGAAACCAGAACCAGAAACCAAAGGGACCAGCCAGCTGTAATGAATTATACTGTAAAGAATTATAAGCATACTGTTATGAATTATCAGATGAACGTTTCGGCCCCCATCTAATTTACTTTCTTGGTCCTGGAACCTATATGGTTTCACGTTTATATGAAAATATGTCTTCCATTAATCATATATCTCGTGGTGCAAAGATTGTTTCACGGTTACGGCAAACGTATTTGATGGCTAAAAGGTACTTTGTAATGAGAAGTGAGTGTGTGTGTGTGTGTAGGAGACAGAGAGAGAGAGAGAGAGAGAGAGAGAGAGAGAGAGAGAGAGAGAGAGAGAGAGAGAGGGAGGAGAGAAGACGAGAGAGAGTGAGAGTGAGAGTAGAAAGAGATGAGGAGACAGTGAATATATGTTAATCTAAATGAAAGAGGTTGCATAAATGAGAGACTACATTTATGAAAAAACAAATGAAGTAGCATTATATATATGTGTGCGTGTGTGCGTGTGTGCGTGTGTGTGTGTGCATGTGTGTGCATGTGTGTGTCTGTGCGTGAATATATGTGTATATTGTGCGTGTACATGTACATCCATACATTTATTCAAAATGTATACATACAAATGCACATGTGTACGTATATCTAAGTACGCACGCGCACACACATAAATGGATTTATTTATGTGAAATGCATGTGTAGGTAGTTACATATATACAAATGTACGTCTCTCTCTCTCTCTCTCTATATATATATATTTGTGTATGCATATATGTAGTTGCACACATATACATTTATACGGAAGACCCAAAATTTGAGGAATATAGATACACTGTTAACAGATACATACCTTTGTGAATATAACGTGTTAGTGTGTATATGAATGAGAAAATTGAGAGACGACGCAAAGTGAAAAAGATACGTAGCAAGGGCTTTGAGGATAATGACAGAGGAAGAGAATGATACACCCCACCATACACACACTTAAATACACTTACACACACACACACACACACACACACACACACACACACACACACACACGCACGCACATATTAAAGAGAGAGAGAGAGAGAGAGAGAGAGAGAGAAAATAAAGAGAGGTCGTGTGTACACACTGACATTTATATGTAGCTTAAAATGATATGCAAACAAATGGAAATAGAAATATTTTGCCATCAAGGCAAGATTAAACAGAAGAACCGTAAAACAACTATAAATGTAACAGGCAGAGTTACACAGCTACAGCATAATAAGAATAGTGTCATCAAGCCCATGTATTTTGGAGATTGGTTATAAATGAATGGATGTACATCTTTGTGTCTATTTTTAATATAGCATTTCAGTTTTATGTGTGCCGAGGAAAAATATAGTCCTATGCACCTGAGATTTTTTCTCTCTCTTTCTGTGTACGTGTGTGTATCCCTGTGTGTGTGTGTGTGTGTGTATGTGTTTACGCATGTATGTATGTAGATATGTATGTATGTTTATCTATCTATCTATCTATCTATCTATCTGTCTGTCTGTCTATCTATCTATCTATCTATCTATCTATCTATCTATCTATCTATCTATCTATCTATTTATCTATCTATCTCTTTCTCTCTCTCCTCTCTCTGTATATATA
>NC_068984.1:103445192-103446522 GCF_001194135.2 Octopus bimaculoides | reverse complement strand
CCACCACCACCACCACCATACCACCACCATTAACAACACCACCGTATATACTACTACCATCACTACCGCTATCTCCACAATAACCACAATGACCATTAACACCGTCACACACCGCACCACACACGCACCAGCACCACTATAACCACCAGCAGAAATGTTTGCGTAATTTAGACGACATTTTATTCACCGCACCCTGTATATTAGGTGATAAAGCGTATATACATGCATACATGCATGCATACATGCATGCATACATACATACATACAGAGAGAGAAAGAAAGTATCTCGCTGTAGACAAATAAGTGTAAAGAAACCAAGTTAGATCGAAACGTCTTCTATTCAGACTGATGGATGCATACATTTCGGAATATTTATCTCCTCCTCAGCATAAGATACTGGAAAGGGGACGTGCTACGGTCTAAATTGAAAAAAATCTCTTTTAGACAGATCTCACTGTGTACTGCGACTACTTGCACTAATAGGCGGAGCGGCTGTAATAAAATACGGAATAGAAGTGTTAAGCAGTAACGTGTATAAAAATAAACTCGTCACCAGTAAGAAAACCATTCACTGTATTTTATCATGGAGAAGATTCCTCGCTGTAGAGTTATAAGTGTAAACACGCTAAATCAGTTCGAAGCGCCTCCTATCCAGACAATGTGTGCATGTATGTGTTCGTGTATATCTATGTATGTATCTGTTTGTGTTTGTGTTGGTTTGTTTACGTCCTCATAACATAGCGTTTCGACGAAAGAGACCGATAGAATATATAGGAGACTTGAAAAATATGTACTGGGTTCGATTTGCTTGATTAAACCCTTCAAGGTGGTGTTTCAGCATGGCCGTAGTCCAATGACCGAAGCAAGTGAAAGATAAAAGTAATCAATGCCTTGGGAATAATTAAAAATTTTTTTTAGAGAAATGCGTAACACAAAATTTAGAAATATGGGCAAGACATTCAGAATAATGCCACTTGGTTCCGTTCACATTTCGTAAAATTACTTAAGCAGAATAGAAAACATGAAACGAAAACGAAGCAATGTACAACCCGAGGTACAGCGAGCTGTGTTGTGCAGTGAGAGTATTAATAATGATGATGATGATGATAATAATAATAATAATAATAATAATAATAATAATAATAATAATAATAATAATAATAATAATAACAATGATAATAATAATAAGACACCGGGGATGTTTAACAGGACTACACCGGGGATGTTTAACGTGTGAGAACGATAAATCACTGCTCCGAAATTTATCCAAAAACATCGGAAATAAAGACATCGTATGGAGCCAAAAAATAGCTGACAAAGGGTTGGACTA
>NC_068984.1:103444890-103445182 GCF_001194135.2 Octopus bimaculoides | reverse complement strand
AATAAAGACATCGTATGGAGCCAAAAAATAGCTGACAAAGGGTTGGACTATATCCGAGTAAGCAATACTCATTGAAATTTATTTCTATTTTTCCAAATATAATGATGTATTGTGTGTACTGTTAGCTTATTACGCAAAAAGTACGAAGATCTGAACGTGCAAAACAATCTGACAACAGAAATGAACGATCCGGTACCCTACGAAAACGATGACCGTCAAAATAAAGGGCCGGATGTTGTTCCTCATGTCCCGCAAACAAAACCAAAACGGCATAAATAGACACGTGAGGAAT
>NC_068984.1:103436832-103441669 GCF_001194135.2 Octopus bimaculoides | reverse complement strand
GTATAATAAAAAATATTCAGACAAATACATAACAAAAACACCAGGACTTACAAATATATATAACATACAGAAAATTGCACTACTGGGCACAGCACACATCCTACGCAAAACACTTTCAATATAGTAACCATAAGAACACCACAGCAAACCACAGCACATACCCAAGGCGCACAGAGCTGCGCTCGGTAGTGAAGTGAAAGCACGTTATAAAAATAAAACTACTGAACAATAATAATAATAATAATAATAATAATAATAATGATAATAATAATAATAGTAATAATAATAATGATGATAATAATAATAGTAATAAGGCAGTGGCTCTCATGGCTTCAGATCTTAATTGATTGGAAGTTATCATGTACATTGTTTTGTCTTGGTATAAAAAGATGGGCTACAGCAAATATTCTGCTTAATACCACAGATTTGCTTGTCAGTTGTTTGTCCTTAACCAGTTGAGCATGTCCCTTGGTGGCTGACGATATGTGCATCTCTGATCATGAGCAGAAGTAGTGAGGGAGCATCATAGCTATGTGTTGAGAAGAATTCTTTGGGCTTTGAATAATTCACCTTCGGAAACATGGATGTTTTGCCCAACATCCTTAAACAAACCTTATTCAGGGACCTTTTGAGCAGGATGGGCTACTCAACCTGAAAAAATTCTAACTGGGCCCCACCTGCGAGGTCATGCACTGTTTATCTTGATATGAGATCACCATGTTGTGCACATATGGTTGTGATGCATGTGCCTGGTGTACCCTTATCAGACGGGTAGTCATGATGGGTATACTGGGCTTCGTATATTTTACCTCAGTGTCACTTTGATGGCTTGCACTTCTCTCTCACTCAGTAATAATAATAATAATAATAATAATAATAATGATAATAATAATAATAATAATAATGATAATAATAATAATGAAAACAACAACCATTTGGATAAAACTTGTCTTGTTATTTCTATGGCTGTCCGTTCAAAGATCTTAATAAAATACAGAAATACAAAAATCTAGGTATGGAGATTGCCAAAATGTGGAAGATGAAAAACCTTACGATATCTATCATGATAGGAACACTTGGAGTAATAATGAAAGGAACAGGAAAAATTCTTAGACGTAATACAAGGAAAACATGCTTGAAAAATACAAAAGATGACCTTATTGGGTATTGCGCACATATAACGAAAAAAGCTCTTAGCGTAAATTTCATTGTTCTTTTATTTTCTTACTCTTTTAATTGTTTCAGTCATTTGACTGTGGTCATGCTGGAGCACCACATTGAAGGGTTGTAGTCGAATGAATGGACCCCAGGACTTATTTTTTATTTAAACCTAGTAGAAGGCACTTGCCCAAGGTGCCACGCAATGGGACTGAACCCAGAACCATGAGGTAGGGAAGCAAGCTCCCAACCACACAGCCACCTATAGAATTTTTATTGAGCACACATATGCGTGGTTATTCTTTTTCTTTGTCCAGTCCTAGTACTTCTCGATATCATGCACTCATCAAAACTATTAAGAACATCACATCCGTTATCTACCTTAATTGATACCCGGTGGATAATGTCTAAGTACATTAGATACCAAGAAGAACTTTAATAATAATCGTCTCAAGTTTTGGCACAAGGCCAGTAAGTTCGGGTGGGTGGGACAAGTCGATTACATTCAATCCAGTGTTCAACTGGTACTTATTTCCTCGATATATGCATAAAGGATAAAAGGCAAAGTCGACCTCGGCGGAAATTGAACTCTCAATGTGAAGTGGACGAAATGCCTGGCGTGCTAACCACTTTGCCTGCTCGCCGCCCTGTCAGTATTTCAAACCAATCAACGAGTAATGTGATTGCTCCAATTCTATATTTAAGAGATGAGGAATTATGTACATTATTTACATTTGACGGATGTTTGTCCTCATCTTGTTTGTTGTTAACACGTTTCGACTGATATACCCTCCAGCCTTCATCAGGTGCCTTGGGGAAATTTCGAACTTGGGTTCTCATTCCTAAGGTATTTTTCGATGTTATTATTATTACTATTATTATTATTATTATTATTATTATTATTATTGTTGTTGTTGTTGAGGTCACTGCTTGGAATCGAACTCGGAATTTTCGATTCCAAGCAGTGACCTGAATAATAATAATAATAATAATAATAATAATAATAATAATAATAATAATAATTATAACAGCAACAACATCGAAAAATACCCTAGGAAGGAGAACCCAGGTTCGAAATTTCACCAAGACACCTGATGAAGGCTGGAGAGTATATCAGCCGAAACGTTGTGTTAACAACAAACAAGATGAGGACAAATAACTGTCAAATGTAAATAATGTAAATGATGTGATTGTTGTCATGTTATCTCAATATTATTCTCAATAATAATAATAATAATAACAACAACAACAACAACAACAACAACAACAACAACAACAACAACAATAATAATAATAATAATAATAATAATAATAATAATAATAATATCGAGTTGTAAGTCCACGTTTGTTGTATGTAGCAAAATTGGTTCGGAATAGAGGCGCTGTGCAATTATGATAGCGCAACGCAATGGTGGAACGTGAGACTCAGGACAAGCTAACGAGAAAAAGAAAAACCATTGAATATAAGTGAGAGACCCGTTTAGAGACTATATACGTACTTACAACAGAAAGCAGTCCCCCCTTCATAGTGCTCTACTCCAACGTATTTGCAGCTACTTGGTCTTTTCAGTGATATCGTTCTCGTATTATTGCTTTTATATTGGCGTTATTTTTATTTGTCAAACACACACACACAAACACGATACAGACACGAACATGCATGCACATATACACATACACATATACATACACACACGCCCACGCACGCTATCGAATTCACTTCTATATTCTTCCTTCTAGTTTAATGTTATGAAGGTTATTATTTACTGTACAACTACAGCCTGTCTTTGAATGTCACATATTTTAATCTCTCTCTCTCTCTTTCTCCCTCTCCTCTCGTAATAATAGTCTCTCTCTCTCTCTCTTTTCGCAATAATAGTTGTTATTCTAAGAAATATTACTTTTTGTAGTCGTCTTTGAGTTTATTGAATTTTCTTTTTCGTTTGCAATCTTTGTCATACCTGTCACCTTTCACCAGAAACTGAGTTTTGGCTCTTGATGTTCAATTCATGTCTGTTCTTACGTTATAATTAAATGTTTTAGAATTTATACATTATTTTCTGTATGTATAATACTTCTGTGAAATGTTTACCTCAAAGAAAATGTCCGTCTAGAGACTTCAGTATCTACGTCTGTAACAAAATCAAATAAAATGTTGTTTGTAAGCAGACAGTCGAATACAACTGCAAGCGTCCTTTTCATTAAGTTGTTATTGTTGTTTATCAGTTTAGGCACTCGAGAATGTTCTTCACTTGGAGTCGGCTATCATTTTCGATATATGTGACGCGTTCAATGTCGATAGAAGTATAACAGAACTTCACAGAACATTTGAGCCTTCTGAGATTTGAAATCTTTGTGGACCTTCCCAAAGTAGAAGCGATTTATGCGCACCATGATTTCTAGGAGTTGATGTAAAAATTTCTTCCCCTAAATTATTATTCTTTAATTAATATTCTTTAAGATCAGAAGGTGTTTCGGCTCCGAATATTTCACGATTCTCTTCAAAAGTTCAATACTGGAATACTGCTCCAGTAGTTGGGAGAGTCGTTATTTCATACACGAACAACATGGAGCACATCCAAATGAATTCTACTAGATTGACTGCTGTGAAGTTACCGATGCACTTCAGCCATTTCTCATAGATGCGTTGTCTTCTTACTCTGCCCTTTTTTATAGATACTATAATGGTCTTTCCCGCGCAGAGCATTGACATGTAACTTTCAAAATATTGAGTCTTGCCTACCACGCAATGAGTAAATACTCAGAAAAAAACATTACATAAATATAGAGTTGATATCTCCATTAGCAGCATATCAATATAATTACATATTCAGGTTTTACTGACCAATCTTTGAAGGGTCGCCTATTCTGACATAAAACTTCGTTCCACCCTTATTACACAGACGACATTGCAGCACTTTCAAAGTACATTGAAAAATCAAGAAACAAGGACAGACCGCAAGCATTTAATTGGCAGAATTCGATAGAGGACAGGAATTTAAGAACGGATTAAAAGCTCCACATCATTCACACAGAAAAGCTCCACATCATTCACCATCTTACATTAATCTTAAATTAAAAAAATAAGTAAATTTCGAACACCCGAATGAAATTGAAGTTCAACAAAAATAATCCTTGTTTACTTCAAACATATATATAAAAATGTAATAATTGCTAAGTGATCTGCAGTGTGTGCGTGTGTGTGTGTGTGTGTATGTGCACGTGCGCATACACGTGTATGTATATATGTTCGTATACATACACAAAAAAGGGAGAGAAGGGGAAGGCCCCTTACACAATATATATATATGTGAGTGTGCGCGCACGCGCGTACATGTGTATGTATATATATTCGTATACATACATACAAAAAAGCCAGAGAAAAGGGGAGGTTCCTTATACAATATATATATGTATATTCAATTAGAGGTTAATTTAGCCTCATTATTATTGTTGCGAATAATAATAATATTCATAAAATAGTAGGTCTATATATAAATCATGGTTTATAACCATTCAAAAGAAAATTAAGAAAATGGAGATATAGCATTTAATAAAAAATTATTATCTGAAAAATCCAACATATTCTCTAGAGAATATGTTGGATTTTTGCAGATAACAAATTTCTATTTAATGCTATATTGCCACTTTCTTAATTTTCTTATATATATATATATAT
>NC_068984.1:103433722-103436690 GCF_001194135.2 Octopus bimaculoides | reverse complement strand
TATATATATACGTCTATCTATCTATCTATCCATCTATTTATCTAGCTTTATATACACGCAGCATATACATAAATATATACGTGCATAAACACACACGCACACATACACACATACACACACAACACGAACACACACATATGTATGCGTAAGTGCGTGTGTATGTGTGTCTATTGGTTGTGTAGAACCCTGGTTATGTTAAAAAGTGCGATTTTGCCATCCGATAAATAGATCTAAATAAAACATGAACCAAGTTGAAATATATTTGTCGCCAATATGATAGACTAAAATCTCTTAAATTCTGTGTACCAATCAACATGGCTGCAGTCCAATGGCAAAGACCAGTAAAAGAATAAAAGAATAAAAGAATACGTTAACAAACGCAAATTTATGTTTTGATATGTTCGCTAATCTACGTGGACATGACGACAGAACATCATTTTATCTCTTTACTAAACTACACTCGAATTGTTTAAAAATGGTGGACTACTTATTGTATTGTTTCTAGAACGATATATGACACTAACAAAAACAGCCGCTTAAACTAATTGTTGAAGATATGGCTTTGTTCTTGAGGAAATATATTTCTAAAAGAAATAAACAACAGAACAACGACTGTGTGCGTGACTGGAATATTGCATGAACGATTTGACTAAACGGAATTGTAATATCTTGGAAACGTTAAGAACCGCTTTTGGTGATGCTAAGTTTGCTTGCTTGAATAAATCAGCCATTTAACAGAGGATTAGACGTTTCACAAGTTCACTGCTTCCTGCTAGGACTTGAAAGCATTTGGCGTGTGTCAGGTCGAGGTTTATTTCGATACAATGCAATAATGAAAATGATTATACAAAAGTACGCAAAAATCACGTGACCTACACCGACCTGATTCTAGCAGATCTGTGATTAAAGTATTCAGTAAATTGCCGATAGACCTGGAAATCTTCTTTGAATCTTGCCACGCAATCTTCACCAAAGACCTTGCAATGCGTTTAAGCACCGGACACTTTTCTTCCTGGATTATAGTGAACGAAAACGTGACAGACAAATGAATGAAGCTTATTGCTCATGCACACATCGACACACACGCAAAATATGGAGAACACGTATACACAGATAAACGCACATATGCTCACACATATGCGAGTGCAACGCATGCAAGCACGCACATACAAACGCATTCATATAATAATAGAAAGCAGAAAGAAATACTCGTCTATAGAAACAACAGACTGAGTCAAAAAAATAAGATTTGCGTGAAGTTCTAAGATGGAGATTGCAAACTGAGCAGCTGTGTGTGTAGTGAAGGGAAATGAACGGTGAAATGGAGTTGTTCTTTAAATCAGTGAGCGGTAGCAGTGGTGATCTGGTGGTAGTGGTGGTGTGCATCCAACTCACGTTACGGGTTTGAAGGTATTGATTAGCAAAGTTGAAACATAATGGTGACAATACGGTGGCCAGCTACTAGTCCAACGTTGAAGCTTTGTGTCATTTCAACCACAGCGTTCTGTTTGCGGCCAAGAACATTAACTCTTGCTGGCTCGGTCCTCCTGCCTGTCAAATAGGTTGTGTGCCAGGAACATATCACTTATGTGAGTAGTATGTTGTCTACAAATATAAAAGAAAGCATTTAGATCCATTACTGAAATGAAATCCACGATATGGCAGAAACTTTGACATCATACTCACATTTCTATGTGGTACACCTGAACAATTGTGCTACACCTGAACAATCTCTTCGTATGAAACCATTGGTTGCCTTGTTAGCCCACAGATAAAGAATATTTATCCACCAATGTGGTTTTGAGCGCTCATTCTCAGTGATCAATATTAGTATGTATACATACATTCATATGTGTGTGTGTGTGTGTGTGTGTGTGTGTGTGTGTGTGTGTGTGTGTGTGTATCTATAACTAGAGGATATAATCATTAAAATCAGTGGCTAGCGTATAAAAAATCGCCATATCAGTAAAATGAATTTTTAAGTATATAGTTATAAAAATATGATTATAACTATATATTTCAAAATATGTATGTATGTATATGTATACATGTGTATCTATGTGTGTATGTTTTTGTGCGTTTGTCCTCAAGATCGCTTGACAACCGGTGTTAGTTTGTTTTCGACCCCGTAGCTTAGCGGTTCGTCGAAAGAAGCTGATGGAATAAGTACCAGACTTAAAAAAATAAGTATTGCTGTCGGTTTGTTCGACGAAACCCAACACAGCGGCGCCACAGCATCGCCGGAGTCCAATCATTGAAACAAGTAAAAGATAAAAGGCGATATATATGTATATGTACACAAGAAGAGACAATATTCGAAAGAATGGAATAAAAGAACCAAAAGGTTTAGCAACAATAGAAGATTTCTTCATAAGGAAAGCCTATAATGGTCGAAATTGTTGCACAGCATATCATTTGAAGGACGACCCGAGCAGAGCCCGTTCTTGGAACTTCCTAGGGGCCAATGAAAACGTAGTTGATCTAGCCTACGCTAACATCACAGAAGAAATCCTGGAGGAAACAATAAGAAAGACATGTAAACAATGTTTTAGAAATCAATAACCTATTACATCAAAAGGATAGCTGGAGGGTGACGGTTAAATAAGTATGAAAGCAGACGCAATCGGTCGAGATCAACAATGTGTGTGTGTGTGTGTGTGTCTATATTTGTGCCTATACACACTCACACATACACATATATACATACATGGACGCATCCATACATGCATACATACATGCATGGATACATACATACATATACACACACACATATAATATATATTATATATATACACATATATACTAATATATATATATATATATGTATATATATATATATATATATATATTACAAGGTTTTTAACTTTTAAATTTGCATATTCAAAAGAGACAGAGACTTCAAACTCGATTGAATAAATCGATATATCGAGTTTGAAGTCTCTGTCTCTTTTGAATATGCAAATTTAAA
>NC_068984.1:103430774-103433239 GCF_001194135.2 Octopus bimaculoides | reverse complement strand
CACACACACACACACACACACACACACACACACACACACACACACGACGGGCTTGTTTCAGTTTCCGTCTACCAAATCCACTCAATTAGCGCATGTGCAGAAAAAAATGTGCTTAGTCAAACTCAGGATTCCACACCAAAATTATATACACCGCGCTCTAATTGCCCAACGGAACCATAAACTAACCTATCTACTACAATGCAACCTCTCCCCAGCGAAATAACCAACTTAAGAACAATATATAATGTAAGACTAACAATTTCGCCTCTATTACCATTACCTATGTATCAATTATTTTCGCATTCTGACCGATGTATCAATCTATTTTTCGCATTCTGATGATATTTACTAAAACTAGTAAATTGAAACGATCGTAAATGCTACCCGCTTCTTTGTTAATTAATTAAATTAAAGACATGCCAGTGAAAATGACGAGTTTCTCCTTGTTCTTTACATCCATTTTCTTCTCTTATATAACCTAAACTACGTTCTACCTACCGAACTACCTGCTACCATACAACTTTACAAAAGACTGTACCTACTCAGGTAATAACCAGGAACGCTTTTGGATTTAATTATCCCTTAGGGGTATTAAACTTTTCTAACTGATACCTACACTATGTATATATATATATATATATATATATATATATATATATGTATATCTTAAGAAGTGAGATCTGCTGCCTGAAGAACAGAAAGGATGCAGAAAAAACTTCAAAGGGACAAGGGACCCTTACATATAGATTGACAATTCCTCCAAGATGTCAAAAGCAGGAAGAAAAACCTAGCAACGACACGGATCGATTATTACAAGGCATATGTTATATATACTAACATCAAGCAAGGATAACCTTCGTGAAGTCAACGTAAGTAGGGGAAAATTCCAAGGCTGTTCGCGGTTGCTCTTATCCCTCTTACATTGACCGTCAGAGAGATTAAATCATACTACGAATTTAGCAGTGAGGAGAAAATAAACCATCTGTTTAAGGACGACCTGAATTTATTTGCCAAACGATTCACTGGTTCAGACTGTTAGAATTGTGAGTGATAGGGAAAATATCCAAGTCAGAACGGATTAAACTCCTGAATATGACATCGAACTGACGATGAATGAGAACGACCGCTACAACTACCTAGGTGTATCAGAAGCAGATAGAATCCTCTGCTAAGAAATGAAGGTGGTGAGGAACGAATATGTCAGGAGAGTGAAAAGGGTTAGGTTCGAAACTAAATGGGGGAAGAAGCATTTCTGTAGTAAATACATGGCCGGTTTCTCTTATACGATATTCTGCAGTTTTCCTGAATTGGACTAAGGAAGAACTAAGAGACATAGATCGTAAGACTAGAAAGATAATGTCCATGTACAAGTTGTTACATCCCAGAGACAATGTTGATAGATTATTTCTGCCACGGAAGGTGGGTGGGAAGGGGACTGACGTTGATAGAAGATTGTAGAAATGGAAAAACGAGACATCCAAGAATGTGAAGAGCAACTCAGAAAGACTGATTTCAGTTAGTAGAGGAGAGGAGAAAGACGCTGCGGAAATGGCAACGGAATATAAGAAAAGAAGAAAAGAGGAGCGAAAAAGAAACATTTGGAGAAGAGAACTGCACGGTCAGCATCTCAGACAAACGCAGGACGTCGCAGTAGAAGACTCCTGGTTATGGATGTAGAATGGAAGCCTTAACAAAAAGAAAAAGAAAAACAAAAACAAAAAACAAAAACAAAAAAAGGCAAACAAGCAAAAAGAAAGAAAAACAGAAGAACTCATGATAGCTGCTCAAAGACAGTCATTATGGATGAATATCATTAAGAGTAAAATAGACAAATCCGCGAAAAGTGCAAAGTAATGAGAAAGAAGAATCCATTATGCGTATAAGTTCCTGTAGTACCTTAACACAGAACGAATATAGATGCAGAAATGACTGTGTAGCCAAGGCACTACACTGGGACATGTTTCGGCAAAGAAGATTTAAAGAAGAAAGAAAATAGTGTCAACATCAATCAGAAAGTGTAATAGAGAACGATCAGTACAAGATTTTATGAGATTTTAATGTACAGACGACCAGATATGGTTCCGGACAAGGGGAAAAAGAGTACATCATCATAGATATGGCTATATCTGCGGACATGACTGTAGCGGTCAACGAACTGGAAAAAAAAGGATAATACCAGGATTTGGCTAGGGAAATATGACGACTGTGGAGGGTTCTTACAAAAGTAATCCCAGTTGTTATAGATGCCCCAGGTACCGTCACTAATAGACTTAACAGCTCCCTCATTGAGATTGGTGTAACTACAAGAATTGTGTTAATTCAGAAATCTGCTCTATTGAGAACAGCAAAGATTGTGAGAAAGCTCCTTGATATTTAAGGAAACTGCTTGCGACCCGGTATTACATGGACTCCGAATGTAAAACATTCGTGCACACCATATATATATATATATATATATATATATA
>NC_068984.1:103423822-103429171 GCF_001194135.2 Octopus bimaculoides | reverse complement strand
TATATATATATATATATCGTTTAGCTTTTACTCGTTTCACTCATTGCACTTTGGTCATGCTGGAGCCCCAACTCGAAGCATTTAGTCGAACAAACCAACCCCAGCATTTATTTTAAAATCTGGTACTTATTCAATTATTCAATTGCACACTTTCTGCCGAACCGCTAAGTACACAAGCATGAACGAACACCAGTTGTCAAGAGCTGGTAGGAGACAAACACAAACACAAAGGTACACACACACATACACACACACACACACACACACACACGCACGCACAGAGAGGTACACATATACAATATACAAAAGCATCCAATGTGCAAATAACATCCGTCCATGTGCTAGAAAGCTTTCTTGTAACGCTACAATAAATCTCAAGAACGAAGTTGCATGTTTTACATTTATTTTACATATAAAAATAAATAGCTTAATATTAGTTTATTGTTAGTCTTTGGTCGTTTAGAATTTATTTCTTTTTCTTTTTGAAAACATTAAAAGTACGATATAAATAAACAATAATCAACATAATTAGGTTTGTTGCTGAATTTATAACTGAGGACATATATGTATTGAAGTTGCGTTTTGAAGTTATGTCTGCAGTTACTTAAAATGACTCATTAAAATTTTTTCGTGTGTGCGAATTACATAGAAATGATTTTCTAATAATGTTTGGCAGGTGCATGTTATATTATTTAATGGTAAATTAAATAATTTAATTGTTTGCAAATCAAACGAGCGAATATGATAGGACACTGACACATCATTAATTCAATTGTGAGTTAATTAGTTTGTGAAATAACTTTAGAAATATGGTCATTGTTCACTCCTCTCGGTTGCCATAAAGAGTAAGAGTTACACTCTCACTGGGGGAAATTGCAAACCAGTTTCAATTTTCAGTGGAAGACATCTCACTTCAAATTTTCCCTGCTGATGTTTTTGAAAAAGGCATTAACATTACTACTTCAGAGTATCTTATACCCACCCTCACTGAAAATAAAAGAGTTTCGAATATAACTGAAAGAACCTTATCTACTCTCTGTTTCTTGTAATGGAATCAATTACCACGCTTGTTTTTTTTAAGAAACCAATATAGTTGTTATTGTGCAACCTGTTAAACTGATCACTATAGAGCGATCATATTAATAACGAGGTGATGCTAAGGTAGACCAACTTGTAGACAGCTTCAGGACATATCTATCCACAACAAACTGTATCTTGTGATACGGCTAACAAACCTGACACATGTAGGACTCCTGTCAATGCAGATCAATTGGAAGACCATTGCTATTTGACGGTTATCCCCAGAACAATCGGTTTCCGCCTTGGTTCCGGGAGTTAGATTGTTTTCATATTCTATGGCAGACAAGTTAATCGACTACCTTTTGGAACCGTTTCGAACTGAACGTCGATATGTCACGAGTATCCATTTTTCATATCCTTCTGAATGTTCAGATTCTGAAGCTACTGCAGCTGAAACTGATAGCATTGAGAGACATTCCATTCGATGTGGGACATTGGAGAGCCGTACCGGCATATGCGGACAATGTCGTACTGTAATGGTGGAGGACACTATGGAAGTTGAAATAGGCAGCACCATTTTAAACGTTGTCAAAGGAAAGCCTGAAGTAAAGATTAACCTGAATAGATTAATCTTTATCAACACCTGGTCGGATATGGTCACATCGTTAGCCAGCGTCATGTGGATATTGGACTGGTTAATTTGCTTTGGGTCTGATTCGGTCCAAATCTCAGGCTGATATTCAAGAATGTTAAGAGCATGGTGGCCTGTTTCACTGCGGAAGCTATCTCTGAAATATCGAGTAGACGTAATGAACGTGCTGGCTACCTTCGGTATATAGTACCACCTGACCATGGTTCCTTGCTCCAGTTTTCACTTGATTGGATTCCTTTCTTGTAAAACAAACAAGTGCTATTGATCAGGCGGTTTATTTGATGGCAATACCTTCTGCATAGAATGCTCACTATGCCGTCACTGTAGATGCGCTAACATGGGCTGAAGCTGCGATAATTAAAGAGATTCCTAGATAGTAGATAGGTTAGTAAATAGGTGTGGTCTAATGGTGTGATCTAATGGCAAGACCGCGCGTTTGACCTTGTGAGTTTGAGTTTGAAAGGAACCACGAATGATGGTTTGCTGCAATAAGAAGTAGAACATCAATATACAGACTTAGCTATCTTTAAGCTAAACATCTTGCTTATCCGAACGCTTGTAAGAGAGTAGGGCAATCAAGCACCAGGTGGGATGTTGAACTGGGCGACAAGTATTCATTTTACCGACCCCAGGTGAAGGAAATTAGGAAATAAACATGGACAGAAGGAAAAACGCGTGAATGCCAATCTTTAAAGTCGACATAGTATGTAATTTAAACCTTGTCGCTGTTCAGTGAGGCATTCCTCGCTCCATTGTTTAATTACTTTAATTTTGCTGTCAATATCAGAATCATTATGCGTAATCTTTTACCCTGTATGAAAGCTGTACGTCAGTGAAATATGGACATCTGATTTGGCTTCCTTTACTTGCTGGGCATCATAATACTATCGCTTCTCTGCAACGTCTGTCATTCCACATGTTTGCTGCTGCTTGCTGTGTGTGGTTAATTGCGTAATCATGCATCAAGCATATTGCTTGCTCTCTTCTTGAGGCATGCGATAAATTTTGGTCTGGGGAATAATCAGTCACGTTATATTCACCATCGCCATCTATGATCATGGTTACGAATAAAAGGATAATGATGCTTCCGCTGTTGATGATGATCGTCACCATCGTCTCTGTCTCCCTCCTATTTCATACACCTAGCTTTTCTTTCTTTCTCCTACTTTATTATTTGTCATTATCAACCTTGTCAAAATATGACATTCTCTACTATTCAGCTTTCGTGCTGTTTGCACACGTATCTCATTAAAATCTCCTCTTGTTCCTCATATTCCTCAATACCATTTAATCGGTGCTGCTAAGATTACGACTCAACATTTTGGTAAACGAATATAAATATTTAAAATTTATGAAGTTTTTCTCTCAGCTGTTTTAGTCATTGGACTGAGACCATGCTGGAGCAGTGTGATCAGGGGGTTTAGTTGATTACATTACCCCCTCCCATCACTTTATCTACAACTTCCTTGATCGATTTCCGTAGAAACGAATGGTAAAGTCGCCGAAAGCGTGAAGAGAAATAATTCGCTCACAACTACATGTAGGAAAGTAATTTTGTTAGTTGTATTGGTCTTGTTCAACTCCACCCTCTCTCTCTCATACATATACACTCTCTCACGCGCCCTCCACAATTTCTGTTTACTAAATTTAACACACAACGTATTGGTTATACCGTGACTATGGTAGTCGAACAAGTGCCGCGTTACAAGATAGAACCCTGATCCACGCAGTTGCAAAGCGAACATATTGACCACACAATCATGACATCTGCTGTTATTCTTGAAACAATCATTACGAAAACAAGTAGTGCTAGGTTGAATTAACTCACGCATCTTATTGGAAGAAACACTGATTTCAAATTTTGGAATAAGGTCTGCAATTTCGAGGAAGGGAACAAGTCGATTACATCGATCCCAGAACTCAAATGGTAGCTTATTTTATCGACCCCGTGAGGATGAAAGGCAAAGTTGACGTCGGCGGAATTTAAAGTCAGAGCGTAAAGACCGACGAAATGCCGCTAAACATTTTGCCTACTCGTTGTCTTCCGATTGGAAGAAATATTGACGAATAGAAAGAAACGAAATTGCATTAACATTGTATTTGGTTAGTATTTGTTTAATATAGTTAACTATTACAGCAAACAAACTCTGGAAGAAAATCCATGGCTATCTATATTTACAAACATACCATTACATTTTGTTTTTTTGTATCACCTGTACTTCTGTTCCGAGGGGGATAATGTCTCGCGATAGCGCTCTGTGTTCGAATCCCGCCAAGGTGAACCTCATGTTATATCCTTATCGGGTTCGATAAATAAAGTACGAGTTCAGTACGGGGTACGATTCTTCTTTAATTTTCTAGTTTTAGCCTTTATTTCAAAAGTTCTCCCTTGTTATATTGCTGCGTCACTCTGTTCCAACCTGAAAATTTGCATTAAGGGCACAAGTACCTGGAATATGCAACCTGTTACACATTAATTTCAGCATTTTGTATTCTGTCGGTCGAAAAACTGGATGCCCGTTGTCGAGAAAGATAGAAAGACCCATAATTTCAATCTATGAAACATGTTTATTGCATTTTTTCCCTTTGAATAACTGAACTTATTTTCCGTATAACACACCACATTCAAATAAATTGCTATAAAGCGCGAAATTTCTAATAAAAAGATAAATAAATAAATAAATAAATAAATAAATGTTTTTTAGAAGATTGGGTCACGGAGTACAGCACATAAAGCTATTAATAATAGCACATAAATGTTGAATTAAAAATCATTTTTGGATAGAAAATGTCGGAGGTAACCCACAATATTTTCCATTCAAAAAGGTATTATATGGTATTATCTATAGTTTTATGTGATGTACTTCGAGCTTCAATGATTAAAAAAATAAATTATTACACGTTCTCTCGAAAGTTTATGACGCCCCACCAAAAAAAAAAATGAATAAATAAATAAAATAAAAATGAAAGAAGTCAGAAAAGAAGTATTTGTCAGTGATCACCGAATGATAAAAACAAAGTTAGAATTCCAAAGTGCAGTCGTTTCTGAAACACCCGAGTGAATATTTAAGTAATTATACAATGCAACAACTGGTCAGAAATAGTCACCTAATTTTGTGGTTGTTAGCCATGTTGGATGGAGGAAATGACAGCGGGGTGTATAAATGGCGATAATTAAAACTAACTGGAGTAGAATAACTGTCAGTGGTTACCCAGCATTCTACGTACGAGTTCGTGGATATCTGTTATTGGTAGAAGGCGATTATGAGCTGGTTTGTTGAAACATTCTTTTTACTTGTTCTAGTCATTGGACTGCAGCCATGCTAAGGGCATCGCCATGGACGTAAACAAACGAACACTAGTTGTCAAGCGGTGGTGGTGGTGGATAATCAAAAACACAAAGAACCCACCTCCATATATATATATATATGTATATATATATATATATATATAAGAATTTAAGGAATGGAGAAAACGCATGTTATAATTGCATACTTTATTCCTACATATGTTTCAAAGGATTACAACCTGTGTGATCCATAGGGATCTTTGATATTAAAATTGTTACCTTCTCATCAGGGAAAGCATGGGAATCATCTTAAACGTAAGACATTATGACCGATTATGAAAACAATAGATAGATAAGGTTATGACTTGATTCATTTGAAAAAAACCGT
>NC_068984.1:103415082-103418812 GCF_001194135.2 Octopus bimaculoides | reverse complement strand
CGTTTTATTATTATTATTTTATGCTTTTTACTTTGTATTTTATTATACTTATTTATCGTGTATTTACTTATTAAATTTTTCTATATATGACTGGATTTTCATGGATGAGTTCATGAACTTTGGTTCTTTTCTTTAAAATTATATATTTATATATTTTATACTGTGAAACACAGACAGATAGACAGACAGACAGGCAGACAGACAGACAGACAGACACACACACACACACACACACACACACACACACACACACACACACACACACACACACACACACACGCATACATACATTCATGTATATACAACATGCTTCTTTGAATTTCCGTCTACCGAATCTGCTCACAAGGCTTTGATCAGGTCGGGGCTTTTGTAGAAGAGACTCGCTCAAGGTACCACACAGCAGGACTGAACCCGTGATGGCATGAAGAGAGAGAAAGATTCTTAACCACATAGCCACTCTTGCGCAGCTTCTTTATTTACTTGCTGAATCCGGGCGAAGGGATAGTAGTGTGTATGTCCCTTGAAGGTCTGAAATTGGTGAGATTGACGTTGTTAATGTTCTATATTTAAACAATTACTGGTCTGTATTAGCTGGCAACACATAAACAGGGACATGATTTTAGAAGGCTGACGTTCTGGCCAGGAAGGACAACAACAAAAACACCAACATGAATTTCGTGATGCTAACAAGAAAATAGAACCCAAAACATGAATAAATATGTATTTTTTATTATTAATAATCAGCATAAGTTATAGAGTGACTCAAGGGCAGAAAGTTTCATGCATTGGCACTCCTCAAACTGGTTTCAAGTAAAGGGGATTACATTTATATACTGGTCGTAATCGTAATTCTCTGGATTGTTCTAAAATAAATTATGCACGAATAATTATATTTACAAGGTCCCTCATTATGATAGAACACATTTTAGTTGTAATTTACAAGCTCGTTACTTAATAAATGTGCTTTGTTTGTCATAGTTACTTGTTTCAGACTGTGCCCCATCATTATGAAACACCTTGTATATCCAGTTATTTTTTTTCAGAAGGTTTTCCTATTCATCCACTCTTCTATCTTCTCCGTTCTCTGTGCCCGAGAGGATCGTGTCCTCAGGTACCTCCACTATTGGATCCTGTCAGAAGCAGCTATCATTATACTTTCTAGCTGGATTCACAAGCATGACCAACTGGCACTATCGATATTATCCGACCATGTCGTACTTGGCTTACTCTTAGGTCTCCTACTAGTTGGCTCGGTTTAAAGAATCCGTCTTGCGATTCTTTCCCGCGACATTCTAATCACATCTCCCTTGTTTGTTATTTTTATATTTTCAAATACCCTCGAAAGAGTTTTTGACCACTAACTGCTGGGAAAATTGAAGTTGTTCGAAGATTTTTTTAACTCACTGTACTACATACCTGAGACACTATTGTAATTGAAACGATAGTCAAACAAACATGTACATCGGCTAAACAAGACGGAGATTTATTACCTTGTTGATATTGACAAGCAATTCGTACTCCCTTCTCGGCTGTTTTATGTAGATTTTCCATTACCTTACTTGCAGTGTTTCAAGGTCAACAAAATGATAATTTAGACGTGGGTAGTTACCATAAGAACTCTCTGAAATATCTGATAATTTGTTTGCATATGATATCTAAGCACTATTAGCTTTCTTCCCCCACTTCTTTTTAATGTTATTCAAATTATGACACAATCCAAATAAACAGTTTTAAGACGTCTGCATTTTCATTAAAGATATTTTTCCTAAAGTTCAGCCATATCTTTTTTATTGAAAGATTTTATTTATTTCACTTATATGCATTCCCATACAGAAACATATACATATATTTACTCTCTCTTATAGACACACACACACACACACACACACACACACACACACACACACACACACACACACTGTAAGGCAATATGACTCTCCAGATACAATATATATTCACATTTTAGTTATTGATTCTACTTGTTTGTCCGATATTACTAACATTATTAATGTTTATCTAGTACCATAGTTTTCGTTATTTGTTTAGCGAGCTGGCAGGATCGTAACTGCACTGGGCAAAATACTTAACGGCGTTTTTCCTGTAGTTTAGTATCGATTTCGCCTTTCATCCTCTCGGAGTAGATAAAATAAGTACCAGTTAAGGACTGAGGTCGATGTAATCGACTCATCCCCTCCCACCAAATTGCTGCCCGTGTAGTAAAATTTGAAACCATTATTATTATTATTAAACTGGCAGAATCGTTAAAATGTCAGGTAAAATGCCTTATCTGTTTCGGCTCTTTAATCTCAAATCCCTCGGAGGTCGACTTTGCATTCATCCTTTCGAGATCGATAGAAATAAAGTATCCGTTAAGGACTGTGGTTGATGTAATGGACAAATCTCCTCGCCACTGAAAATTGCTGGCCTCCTGCCTACAGGAGAAATCATCACCATCATCATCATCATCATCATCATTTGCGGTATTTCATCCATCCTTACGTTCTGAGTTCAAATTCTACCGAGGTCGACTTTACCTTTTATCTTTTCGGGGTCGATAAAACAAGTACCGGTTGAGCACTGGGGTCTATGTAATTGACTTACTTCAACCCCCGAAATTGCTGGGCAAAAGTTGAAATCATTATCATTATGATAATCATTGTAATTATTATTGTAATTATGTCTCCCGCTTTAAAATGTCCATATTATTGTATTGTTGCGAGAAAAAAGGATGTTAGGAAACATATGTCTGATCAACTACATTTGGGATCATCATCATCATCATCATCATCATCATCATCATCATCATCATCATCATAGCCTTCAACGTCGTCATCGTCGTTGTCACCACCACCACCACCATCACCCATCAATCCTCCTCTTTCTCCTCCTCCTCCTCCTTATCATCACCCACCCCACCCTACCATCAGCATCATCATCATCGTTGTCATCATCATCATCATCATTTTCTTTTTCACCTCTACTGTAACTACAGCCACCACCACCCACACCAAGATCACCAGCAGCAGCAGCAGCACCAGCACCACCACCACCACCACTACCACCACCACGTACATCTATCGCCTACACCCCCACCGAGCAACAACAGCAATGGCAGCAGCAGAAACACTACATTCCCCACACTAACACCAGCACCACTACCAGCCTCAGTAACAGCACCATCACCATCACCATCACCATCACCATCATAATCTTAGAAGTTATAGTAGCATTAGTAGTATAGGTATCATTATTTTCCTCGATATATTCCTTGTTTCCATTCTTTTGTGCCTTCCCAATGCCATTTACCGGATTCCATTTATTTCAATGGAGATGACAGTTCTTCATACAAAATAAATAAAATTATAAAAAAGAAGATAATAAAATCCGTACAAAACATCAAACCAATTTCGTAAAGCAAACATGAAAACCCTCATTGAAACATTCATTATGAAAGATGGACGCCCTCTCAGTTGTTTCTGCTTATTAGAAAAGTGTTTGTTTCACTGCTTTGCATTATTGAATCAAGCCGTTGTTGTTATTTAATATGTATGCAATTTTTGGGGTCTTGTTATGGTCTCTCTCTCTCTGTTTCTCCCTGTCCCCTTCTGCCTCTCTCCCTCTCAGTCTTACATTGCTACGTGTATATGTGTATGCATATGAATATGGCCATGCATAAATATAGATGTGTGTGTGTGTGCGTGTGTGTATATATATATATATATATATATAT
>NC_068984.1:103410801-103414837 GCF_001194135.2 Octopus bimaculoides | reverse complement strand
ATATATATGTATATATATGTATATAAATATATATGTATATAGTATATATATATGTATATATGTATATATATATACAAATATATATATATATATATATATATACATACATACATACATACATATATATGTATATATATATATACATACATATATATATATATACATATATACATACACACACACACACACACATATATATTCATATATATATTCATGTATATGTACTCATATATAAAACAGATAGCATATTCATAATAGCAGACACATACACGTATATATTTTATGTATGCAGATGCATATTTGTATATGCACATATGTATGTGTGCATCTATATATATGTACATGTGTGCATGAATATAAACGATATATATACATAAGCGATATATATATATACACACACACACACACACACACAGGCATATATATATACACTCATACACGCGCGTACACACACATCATATACATACAAATGTATGCGTTTGAGTGTGTGTGTGTGTGTGTGTGTGTGTGTGTGTGTGTGTGTGTGTGTGTGTGTGTGTGTGTGTTATACGTGACAGCAGCTGTCACTGCAAGTTAAGTAAGTAGACTGATGTGGATTGCAGAAGTGTGCCGTCAAGATGAAGGCGATGTAAAATAGCAGTTTTGCGAGAATTGTAAAGTAACAAGACATCAAGAACAACAAGCGAAGTCTTGGAATAAACATCAGCAACAAATGCCACGATAACATCATCTATTTTCGGTACTTCACACTCACCACCACCAAACATACACTCATCAACACCCACCACCACCACCACCACCACCACCATCACTGCCACACTACTCTCTCAATGTTTCAGTCTCTGATATTTTGTCTCTACTTCTCCTTCCCTCTCTCTCTGTCTATATATATCTGTCTATCTGTCTCTCATACTTCCTTTACTATCTCTAACAATTTAAGCTCTCTACCTCTTAATCTATTGCTCTCTCTGATCCCATCTCCTCTTCATTTCCCGAATCTATTCATTTCTTTCTTCTTTTTCTGCTTCAAGTTAGTTGGTTGGCACAGTCGGTATGCGACTGCCAAGATTCCTTGCGGTTTTTAGCTGCTCTTCACTAAGTTCTGAGCTCGAATCCAGCCGGTGTCGACTTTATTTTCTATCCTTCCGGCGTCAATAACTGATAAAATAAGTAGATAAATGTACTCTATCGGAATCATCTCTTTCCTCCCCAACAAAAATTGAGGCGTTCTGCTTGTATTATATTTATTTCAATGTTTGCATCGTTGTCTCTTCGTATTTCATCACCACTATCTATCTATCTATCTATCTATCTATCTATCTATCTATCTATCTATCTATCACTGTCTGTCTTCCCGCATCTTACCGTGTTTCTGCCACAACAATAGAACACATTCAATAGTAAAACGTCAAGAAATACCCTTTAGTCCCAAAACAAAATGGAATACAACATTTCTGGGTTTTCCTCACAGGAAATCATTTAGCCTTGATTTTTGCACCAAAACAAAATGCTTATAGATTTCTCACCAGTTCCATTGTTGTGTGTCTGTTGTTTCTCGGTAAGCGATGGAAGGGACAGGGACTGTTTTAAACCTTGCCGATGTACTGAAACAGAAGCAATATTAAATGACAGTGAGTGTGTCTACGTTATTTCCCGGTATATTTCATTATATCTCTGTTGAAGATCCATAATTACGTGTTTAAGTTCATTAGGTTGGAATGGTTGTATTCTTATGACCAGTGACAGTGCGTAGTATCAAACGATTGGACACGGGCTTACGTCATTACACATCAAACCATTCGTCACTTTATTCATTCGCCTGTAGACAATTCTGGCAAACATGAATTAACAAATATGATTTAGAAGTAAAAACTGCTCGATAGAAAGGCAAAACTTTACTCACGAATGTTATACACATCCCCTTCCCCTTTACCTGATGATATCTTCTTCATTTCTTTCTGTACTGAAGCCTTTGTTCTCCAAAAATTTAAACAACCTCTACATAAACTCACTCTTATCATTTCTTCTCATAACCATCGTAATGTTTAATACATCTTACATCGTATTTTATTTATCTATTTGTTGCTTCAGACCTACGTTGGCCACAAGACCAGCTGTTATGTGAGGTTCCAATGTAAGAAAGTTAATGAGAAATCACACAAGTATCCACCTGGATAGGATACAAGTAAATTACTTTTAACTTGTCATCAGTCAGATTAGATTTCCTGTAAGAAGAAGAAGAAGAAGAAGAAGAAGAAATGATGTGTTTTAAGCAATAAAAGTTCTAGAAAATTTCTGTTGAGTCGGGAAATCTCTTATTTGATTGGCCTATCGCTTCAATCTGTATTTGTCTTACCTCAATAATAATTATATATTCCCCAGTGTTCCGTTCTAGGCTCCTCACTCCTCCTCCTATACATCACTGACCAGGTTGATGTCACAACCAACAACACTTACTCTTACACAGGTAAGTGACACTACATGGTTCTTTCTTAATCTTTTCCATCCAAATACCATACACAAACAACTTAAACATCTCATATAAAACCTGTGCTGATTCCATGGAGAAAGTAACCTAGGGATTTCAAGAACATCTCTCGGAGCGACCATATCAATCATGTCTCCTTTAATAGCTAAAAAGAAAAGCCCCTTAGCTGTGATCCTATCGAGAGAACATCATCGTAAATCACACCACCCCTAGACATTAGCAGTATGCAATTAGGCCCCTCGAGACCGCTCCAAATATTAGATCTTGTTATTGTTGTTGACACGTCGAGGGTTCCAGTTGATCCGATCAATGGAACAGCCTGCTCATGAAATTAACGTGCAAGTGGCTGAGCACTCCACAGACATGTGTACCCTTAACGTAGTTCTCGGGGATATTCAGCGTGACACAGAGTGTGACAAGGCTGACCGTTTGAATTACAGGCACAACAAAAACAGGAAGTAAGTGTGAGAGAAAGTTGTGGTGAAAGGGTACAGCAGGGTTCGCCACCACCTCCTGCCGGAGCCCCGTGGAGCTTTAGGTGATTTCGCTCAATAAACACTCACAACGCCCGGTCTGGGAATCGAAACCGCGAGTCCGCTGTCCTAACCACTGGGCCATTGTGCCTCCACAAATATTAGATCTAACCAACACAGATCTCTCTCATGGCGAACGTACATATCAAACGTTGGCCTCTTCTTTCATTTTCTCTTCAAAGCACTCAATTACATCATTGATTTGTACCCCACTTTATGCAAATCGTTATTGGAAAATGAAAAATAAAAATGCGAAAGATGATTGCAATTATTTCAAGCATTCTTGGCCAAAATATCTAGAAAGGCCAATCCTAAAATATTCGTAGCTAAATACACTAAAAGAAAGGCCAACTTTCTGGAATGCAGCCATAAACCCATTCACCTTGAAAATGTTGATTTGATGTCATACTTAACAGGTTCTATCTACCGACATTGAGTGTTCTATTCCTGTTAACTGAGAGAAATAATTAGAATATTATGTGTTAGAGGAGCCTGTCTATTAATTATGTCATTCTCCGAAAAAAAGGAAAGAAAGCGGAGATCTAAAGCGATTGCGTATGGAAATGTGTGTATATGTGTGCGTGTATGTGTGTGAGCGTGCGTGTGCGAGTGTGTGTACATACATATATATATACGTGCATATATGTATGTGTATATGTAAATGTATCTAAATATATACATATATGTATATATATATATATGTGTATATATATATATATATATATATAAGCAATGTTAATTCTCTAAATGAGGTATTAACAGTAACTGCACGATAAAGTGAAGTATATTGCCACTTAAATGTGGCTGACCCCTAGGGGTGGATGTTACTGTTGCGTTTAGCCCCAGGAGGACATCTCCTCCAGCTGGCTTATCGACACACTTCTGTGTCCTGTTTGTTTTGCCAAGGGAAGTTATCCCTCTCATCGTGATCTGTAGCACGAACGGATCCGGGTTTCAGATCACGATGAGAGGGATAACTTCCCTTGGCAAAACAAACAGGACACAGAAGTGTGTC
>NC_068984.1:103407765-103408769 GCF_001194135.2 Octopus bimaculoides | reverse complement strand
CACACACACACACACACACACACACACACACACACACACACACACACATACGCATATATATTCGTATGCATGAGTGTTTATATAATGCACATAATAGATATCTGTCTCTCTCTTTCCCTCTCTGTTTCAATGCTATTCAATACATACATACGTACATATATATATGCATCTATCTCTATATACACACACGCATACACACAAGTACATACACAGGCACACGCGACCTCCATATATAAAAGTAGTATTGGAAGCGTTACTTGTGGCACGTGTTACTCCTTTTTTTTTTTTACCTCTGGCTTCTACCCGCATCTGTTTACCTTTAGCTGCAACACATCACAAGAACACCCAAATCATTAGATGCTTTTCATTTCACCGTGGGGGATGAACGTGGCTGACTCCATTCATCTTTTTTTAGCACCCGCACACACTTTCACACATCCATACAAACACATGCTTTCAAGCGCGCACGCGCACACGCACACATATAGAAGCCGATAACGCCTTCATTTTGCGTCAACTCATGCATACATATCATTCATATATACATAAACACACACACACACACACACACACACACACACACACACACAAAGACAGATATATATATATATCTGCGTATATGAAATGATAAAGTACATATAAAGCAGGTCTATTTTCAAATTGAATGTAAACTTGCTATCATTTGACACACACACACACTCACACACACACACATGTAAACACACGTATACTCACATATATGTATGTATGTATGTATGTATGTATGTATGTAGTACGATCGTTCCTACGTATGCATGTATGTATCTAAGTATATTTGTATGGATGTGTATATGTGTGTATGTGTGTGTGCATGTATATATATACATATAATAATACAAAGAATATGTATGCATGTATACCCACATATATGTACATACTTACATCTACATGTGTATATAGATGCATATCAGGGTACAGGACGTTAGAAAAATGAACTATAGACAACGGAACGAACACAGGAAAAC
>NC_068984.1:103403964-103407457 GCF_001194135.2 Octopus bimaculoides | reverse complement strand
TATATATATATATATATATATATATATATGTAAAAAAAATTTTTTTCAGAATGAGATAAAAAACCAAGGCTGTGAAGATTTTAGAACATTTACGTGCGTAAAATACTGGAAGGGCTTTTATCTAACTTCGGCATCAAGAGCTAGACAAATGCCCGTACTGGACGCCACTGCTTAGTACCATAGGTACCACCTACTCGGCTAAAGCGAGGACCAGATACCGGTATAGTCTAGGGTTCAAAAACCCACAGATCTTTCATGCTTTACCAAATGAATTAAGAAACCTACACGATGTGGGTGTGGATGCTTTCAAACACGAATTGGACATTCTGATATCCACGATACCAGACGTGCCAACGTTCAGGTAAGAAGTACAGACGAGAGTAGTAGTGTCAAACACCCTCATACACCGAATGAGTCTATCACCAAGCAAAAAAGCACAAAGGATGGTGATATGAAATCCCACCACCTAGAAGAAACCTACCGCAGAAAAGAGCAGTGGAAAGGGTACAAAATTACGGGAGTGCTACAACATGATCGCAGTCGCATGTATGTATGTATGTATCAAATTATGTATGAATGTATACATATATATACACTGTATATATATATATATATATATATATATGTGTTATATACACTGTGTGTACACAGACATGACAGAAATAAATAGACATCCCATAAAATATTTCATGTTCGTTTTAACTTGAAAAGGTTTATACTTTTTATTAATAGACATTTTTATGTTTCAGGTTCTATATGTGACTGTTTAATCATGCCACGTACAAAAGAAGCCTTGGAATTGTTTCAATTTCACAGAAAACCTTGGGATCCCACTTTCTAAAGTTAATAGAATGATTGTACAATTCACCAGAGAGGAGAAGGAGTACACCTCATCTCACTTAGGTCAACCAGGGTCCTCTGACAGAACCCTTCACTTTCTTAAGAGAAGTGTGGAAGATAATCCTTATTGCAAGACCTCTGACATAGCAGAACAAGTTGATATCAGTCCCAGAACAGCAGTCAAGTATCTCCACAAACTTGGCTACTATGGCAGAGCAGAAGGAAGGAAGGCACTTCGTCGATCGGTGTCATGTGGAGAAAAGATATGGCCAGTGAGAAGGTGGAGAAACCACTAGAATTTTGAGACACTGTCATATTCTCTCATGAGTTCAGATATGCTGTAGTTTCTGACAGTGGTCGAGTGTGGGTCTGGAGATTTTGTGATCAAGAATTTGACGTGAAAAGATTGCAGTCAACAATGAAACACGGTGGCTATTCTGTGATGGCCTGGGGAGCAATTTGGAGCAATGATCGATCAGAACTGGTGGATTGTGAGAGAAACATAAACTCAGATAAATATGTGTCCAGTGGTGAAATGATTAAAGACTCTTTATGGAAGATCGAACTCCTTATCACACAGCTAAAAAGACCCAAGATTGGTTGGAAGAGAATGGCATTAAAAAGCTTCCATTGCCAAGCCAGTCACCAGATATAAACCCTATTGAACAACTCTAGGGCATAATGGACAGCGCACTTTGTAAAAAGAAAAAGAAAGCAACCGCAATACCAGATCTTTTGGGATTACTGTATGAAATTTGACAAGAAATACTTCAAGAGAATATTCGTCGTCTAATCAGTAGCATGCCTAATAAGGTCCTTGCATTGAAAAATGCAAAGGGCATATCCACTAAATATTAGATATTCACATAATTGTTGATAAATAGTTTGAATGTATAATTTCAAGTTTAAATAAATTTTAATGATTGTAAAGGTGTCTATATACTTCTGTTATGTATGTGGATATATATACACTGCGTCCCACAAAGCTTCTCTCAATAAGTGTAAATTCGTCCAAAACCAATTGTTTTCCCACTGACTGTTGGCAACACCTATCTGCGCACATTCTGTTAAGATAAATCGGATCAGCCCAGACGTAAACAAATGGCTGATATCATCGTGTAGCAGCAACATTTCTGCTGTCCCAAATTACTTGATAGATGCTCACTTTAAGTGTCATTATGGGTCAGAAACGTGATCTTACCTCGAATGAGAAGTCTATCATCGTGTCAGAGCTTGGAAAAGGAAAAACAACCATAGAGATATCAACAATACTGAAAAAAGATCACCGAACAGTAAAGAAATTTGTGCAGTCTCTTATTTATGTCCGGTTGAAGGCAGGTATGGGTAAGTCGAGTGTTGCTTCGAATCGTACTTTGTCACGGTGTGAAAAAGGAAGTTGTGCGGAACACATGTCTAACAAGTTGAGAAGTTTTCAAACGTTGTGGCATGGAAAACGTATTGAAAACTACCAGGTGTCGCCTCTTGAAGCAGGTAGCCAGGACTGTTAAGCCTGTTACAAGGCCCCCTCTGCATGCTGTTCAAAAGCACAAGAGACTGAAATGGACTGAAAAATACATGATGATGGATTTTTCAGCAGTTCTGTTGACTGACGAATGCCGTGCTACCCTTGACGGACCAGATGGCTGGAGTAAAGGTTGGGTGTAAATCAGCGGGAATCGTCCTCATCGTTTGAGACGCCAACAGCGGGGAGGTGGGGTCATGTTTTGGGCTTGTGTGGAAACTGTTCGCTTGTTACCATAAAAAGAGATAAATATCTCGGCATCAAGATACGAAGGAAAGATGGATGACCGGAAATACGGACTTCATAGATAAATATTTCATTATAAAAGATACGCAGAAAAATAACTGAACGGAAATACAGACTTCAATGCAACAAAGAATATAGCAATATGACAGTCTTGTGGAAACTTCGTTTGTAATCACAAAGGAGATAAATATTGGGTTGTCCGGAAAGTTCGTGCCGATTTTTAAAGGAAAGAAAAAGGTCAATAAGTACTTGCCATTACATTTTTAATCAACCAAATATGAACCATTTTGTTGCACAATGCGTCTCCATCTTTTCTTTAACTTGAAAATACCCTCTTCCCAGAATTGAGGTGGTTTCATGGCAAAGAGTTCATCAAATTTATCTTTTTACGTCATCCAAGGAATTGAAATTTTTTACCATTAAGACTATTCTGCAGAGACCTGAATAAGTGGAAATCCGAAGAAGCAATATCTTGTGAATATGGAGGGTGGGGTAACACATCCCATCCGAGCTGCAGCAATTTTTGTCTGGTTCCCAAAGAAACGTGCGGTCTTGCATTATCAAGTTGGAAAACAACACTCTTTCTGTTGGCCAATTCTGGACGTTTCTCTTGAATTGCTGCTTTTAACTCGTCCAGTTGTGTGCAGTATTTCTCAGAATTAATTGTCTGGTTACTTGGGAGAAGCTCGTAGTACAGAATTCCTTTCCAATCCCACCAGACACAACACAAAGCAAGACTTTTTTTTAGGGCGAAACCCGCTTTTGGGGTGGCTAAGGGTGGCTCATGTCGCTTACTCCAGGATAGCTTTCTCTGAACATTTCGGTAGATAATCTATTTCTCATTACCTGTTACAATTTGCTTTAACAAAGGCCCGTTTTCATTCC
>NC_068984.1:103402546-103403778 GCF_001194135.2 Octopus bimaculoides | reverse complement strand
ACGGAAAAAGAAAAGCATCAAGTGCCGAAAATGAAGTTTCTTATCTTCCATTTTAAAGGGTTACAGAATTAACACAGGTTATAGGAACATAAACCTTCTTCCACGCAAAGATAGCTTAAACTGTGCTCTAAATGGAGGTGTAGTCAAATCCTATTTTATGGACTCAACCATGTTCTAAAATAAGTCGAAAGGTAAGCTACTATAAATCGGCACGAACTTTCCAGACAACCCAATACATCGATATCAAGATACGAAGATAAATAACTGGCCGGAAATACAATTGCACTAGATGTTCAAAGCTCGACTGACTTTTAGCTTCTCCCCTTGCGTCTCTCTCTAACTCGTTAAATACACATAACGACACACGTCACGACGACACGTGACGATACACGTCACGACAGGCTGGCATTATTGGCGGTATGATGATCGGGCCATGGAAAGTCCCAGATGCATTTAGACGACATCGAAAACATATGTTACCTTTTTAAGGACAATTTCCGACCGTGGTTCAAAAAGCAAAAATTTTCATTCAAGAGAAAGCTGGACTTCATGCAAGATAATACCCCATCTCACGCAGCGAAGAATTCTAAGGAATACCTGCAGCAAATAAACTTCTCTGGAGGTCGTTTGATGGAGTGGCCACCTTGTTCCCCGATCGAGAACCTGTGGAGTGTCCTGAAGAGGCGCGTTTACCAAGGTGGACGGCAGTTTTCAAGTAAAGTTGCCCTCTGGGATGATGCTATTGTAGATGCTGCTCAAAGCTTGTCACAAGAGGATATCATCACCTTGACAAATTCAATGGATCAGCGCGTAAGGAAGGTTATTTTATGTGGAGGATCATACATCAAAAATTAGGAGCTGTATGACATCATAATCCCATGATTATTTTCATTCGAACGTATTATTATGTTTACCATTAAGTCCTTTATGAATAATATTTTTTTAAAAACCTTTACTGTTGAATTAAATAATTGTTTGTTTTGACGACGATGAAAATGTTGCCCAATAACAAAATGGGCGCCATTTGTTGGCGTCTCCGCAGATCCGATTTATTTTAACAGAATGTGCGCAGATAGGTGTTGCCAACAGTCAGTGGGAAAGCAACTGGTTTTGAACGAATATACATTCATTTATTCAGAGAAGGTTGATTTGCCTAATAAACAATGTGGGACGCAGTGAATATATATGTGTACACACACACACACACACACACACACACACACACACACACA
>NC_068984.1:103400044-103402450 GCF_001194135.2 Octopus bimaculoides | reverse complement strand
TATATATATATATATATGCCATGATACAAATACTTTACCAAATTTTTTTCCAGTTCAGTGTCTGGATCAGTGGTTCTCAAATGAACCCTCATAGCCATTTGATGTTTAAAAATCATATTATACTTTTATAATTAAATACTATTAGAAATTGTTTTTAAGAAATTAAATTATTTTGTGTTTACTGTAGAAGTATATAACCAATTTATTGCGCATAATTTTTAACAATAAAATCTTATATGGACTCCCAAGGGCCATATGGACCACAGATCTAGATCAGCATTCTAGTCCTATTCCCGTATTACGTTATAATCGAATTATATACGAGGGGTTACAGTAAAGTTCCTGGCTTTAAAGATGCCGTAAAAGGGCTGTTTGGAGGCCCAACCTTCCGAGTTCTTTTACAGGGTTTAGAAAAAACTGAAGGGCCTCTGCAATAAGTGTGTGAATCTAAGAGGGGAATATGTTAGATAAAATCATAATTAACTGATCCTCCTGCATTTTCTTTTATCCAAAGTCAGGAACTTTTCAGCACTCCCTCGTATGAAGATAAAATTGTCGCTTACATACTTATGTATGCATATTTATATGGATATAGATGTGTATGTATATTAATATTAAAGTGGCTAAGTACTCAGTACAACCAACACCGGTACTACCACCGTCACCGCCACAGGCGCCACCACTATTTCCACTACGGCGCCGATCTGTGCCTCTCGCCCACTCCTGTTCTACGTATTTACATATTTGAATATATCTCTACTGTTATACATATTCGATCTGCTGGTGCCCCGAGGTCACTCGGTTGTTTGTTCTCAACAACGAAGTTCTTGTCTCTATGAGACTCTTGCAGTCAGTTGTTATTATATTATACAGTAAGCAGTCTGGGCTGCAGGCACTTCTGGCTTTTATAAATTACCCTCAAATATGTACTACAGTCGATTTATTTCAATTAACAGTTAAACAAATGTGTGTGTGCGTGAAGAGGCTGTATTAAGTATCTTGTCTTGGGTTTATTCAAAGTCTTTTACTTATACGAAAGGTAGTATGTATAACTAACTACGCACACATCTGTATGTGTGTGTATGTGTGTACATGTTTGTGTGTCTCTGTGTCTGTCTATCTATCTATCTATCTATCTATCTATCTATCTATCTATCTATCTATCTATCTATCTACGAGTACACATGCATACACGTACGTCTATGTTTCGTCAATTCCCAGAGTGTTAGGCAACAAAACCTACCAGCTGATGTGCATCTAATCGCCCCCATTAAAACTCTACACACGTATACATATTTGCATGTACGTATGTACGTATAAATGTACATATGTATGTTTACACGCACACACACTTGTGCCTATATCAATCAGTCGATGAAACCTCAGATAAAACTTGCCCATCACGTTATACTTTAACCTTGCTCCTCATGTCAAATTAATTTTCCACTTGTCTACATCTTTCTCTGTTCGAAACCCTATCTCTTCATTCCTCATACAACTGTCTGTCAGGTGATCCTTTATTTAGTGAGATACGATCCTTATATTTTGCTTCAATCCCCACTGACATGTCTATTAAAGCTGTGATATGTTCAGCTTCAATCCCTAAACATCAGTTTGACAGGATGTCATAGTTTTTTCTTATTATTTTGTTTCCGAAGAAACACACACACACACACACACACACACACACACACACACACACACACACACACATACAAAACACCCTCTTATCAGACGCACTGTTTAATAGTAGCCCTGTCAATTTGATGAAACATGCATGCGTACGTACGTTCGTAGACACACACATACATATACACTTGCATATATATATACACAGGGCATATATATGTACATACATAATAAAAATATGCAAGACTTTCCTAAAGTTCAATATTTGACAATTATCAATGTTATTACCCAATTTCCAGTGATGGCACTTCGGTTTCTCTGATAGTTAGCAGCTCCCTCCTTCGGGGAAAAATTAGTTGACGGCATACATGCTTTCATTAAAGCATACATACGTACGTGCGTACATACACATATACGTATAAAAGTATACCGGCAAATCACAAAAGCACAATCGCAAATACATACAACAACAGATGCGTACATTGATATATTACTCTGCATATCAATCAACCAATTGATATGTATGTATGTATGTATGTATGTATGTATGTATGTATGTATGTATGTATGTATGTATGTATCTATCTATCTATCTATCTATCTATCTATCTATCTATCTATCTATCTATCTATCTATCTAGCTAGGCGAGACACTTAAAGAATACGAAACGGTGACAGGAGCAAAAATTAACCCGGAAAAGTCAGTGGGTTTGTTACTCGGCACCTGGAGAAGCAAGCCCATACCGTCCAACAGTGACTCCGTAGTGGGACGCTGGA
>NC_068984.1:103397382-103397934 GCF_001194135.2 Octopus bimaculoides | reverse complement strand
CGTCAAACGACAAGGGAACTGGCAGAGAAAATGGAATGTTCCCACACTGCTATAAAGAAGCATCTTCACTCGATGGGAAAGGTTCAGAAGTATGGAGAATGTGTTCCGCATGCTTTAAGTGACAACAACAAAAATCAACGAGCCACAATCTCCGCTGGTTTGCTTGCTCATCACCGCTCAACTCATGGACACAAGCAACGATTTCTTTACCGAATCGTTACTGGCGACGAAAAATGGTGCCTGTACATCAATATGAAGCAGCGTAAGGAATGGTTTAGCCCCGGTAAACAAGCGACATCGCGCGTGAAACAAGATCTTCATCCGCATAAAACGATGTTGTGCGTATGGTAGGACTGGGAATAGATTATCCATTACGAATTGCTTGAACGGAACCAAACGATCAACGCGGAAGTCTATGTTCAACAGACGGAACGACTCAACACGGCTATTCAAGAGAAAAGACCTAATCAGCAGCATGGAGTTCTGCTGCACGACACTGTCCGCCCTCATATCGTCAATATGACCAAGGAAGCCATCGAACGCATGGCTAGG
>NC_068984.1:103395598-103397363 GCF_001194135.2 Octopus bimaculoides | reverse complement strand
CCCGCCGTACTCTCCTGATTTGGCACCAACGGATTTCCACCTCTTTCGATCTCTTTCAAATGCTATGCGCGGAGTTTCGCTCAAAACTGATGCAGAATTGAGAGCTTGGTTGGATTAATTTTTCGAGTCGAAATCGGGTGATTTCTACCAACGAGGTATTGAAAATCTTGTTGAACATTGGGAAGAAGCTGTAAACAACAAGGGTGAATACATTATTGATTAATTAGTTGTTATTTTTTATTAAACCTTTTAAAGAATTTAAATTAAAAAAAAAAACGGCCGTAACTTAGTTGCCAACCCAATATATGACTGTGTGTGTGTGTGCGTGTGTCTATTACGTGCATTCATGTAAGAGTGTACGAACATATGTATTATACACACACACATGTATGTATGTATGCACATAACACACGCACACACCGCGCGCACGCGCGCACACACATTCACACACACACACACACACACCGCACGCGCGCACACACACACTCACAAACACATGTATGTATGTATGTATGTACAAAAGGGTACCAAGAAACGTTCTCTGTGGGACAAGCCCGTTGTTATCCAGGCTTCCGCTGCTAGAAGCCACTTGATGCGATCCTCAGACCTCACTCTGCCGATCGGCGTTGTCCTGTGGGGGTCATACTGCCACGTGGTGCGTCTTTGTTTTGCTTCTGTTCGTCGATTTTTGGCGATGGTCGAAGCGAAGGAATAGTATGATTCCGTGAAATCGTTTTCTGCTGGTGAAAACGGCGGCCGAAAGAGTTGTCGCTTGAAGACCAACCTCGTTCAGGGCAACCGTCGATCTCCTGAACGAATGAAAACACCATGAAAATTCATGAACTAATCTTGAGGAGGACCGTCACCGAACAATTGACGAACTTGGTGATATGATTGGTGTGTCCTGGAGCTCCTGCTTACGAAATTTGAGCGAGGAATTGCGAATGAAAAGTGTTGCAGCAAAATTTGTGCTTCGCTTGCTCACGGAAGGTCAAAAGCAATCACGATTGCAACTGAATGCGTGTCATGAACTGAAAGAACAGTTGGAAATTGATCCGCACTTTTTTTCGAAGGCCATCACTTGTGACGAAAGCTGGAGCTACGGAATTTGCAAATGTTGAAGAGGTGAAGAAAAAGCGACGGAGGCGTTAAAAGGCATCGCTTCGCAAGTGCTTCGAACAATGGAAAACGCAATGCTGCAGGTGGAGAATACTTTGAAAGTAATAAAACTGAATAAGAAAATATCGGAAATTCCGGTTTCTTTTGGGTACCTCCTCCTATGTATGTATAGTGGTCTCTGTTGTCCGCATATTAGAGAACTCAAGATGTTATTGAGCTACAAGTTTGCGATGGTTGGTTTATAGAGATCAAAATGTTTGTGCTGTAAATTAGCTCACCTCTTCCATCAAATCGACATTACATAGGTGTACGATGTGCCACACGTTAAGTGTCAAAGTGATCACGGATCAAATCGAGAACATTAGACCTACTATGGTATATACCAACTTACTATGGTATATACCCAGAATAGTACGGCGTCTTTTCCTACGGTTCATTCAAGGCATAGAACAGGATTTTAATGAAAGAGCTTTTCTTTTCTTCCATAGAATCTGGTGACTCGGAATTACCCACGATGGTCTGGGAGGACCTTTTGCTCAGACCCCAAGGAGGAACAGCCAAACCTATATATATATGTATATGTTTATATATTTACCTGTATATATGTATATATATACATATATATATATATATATATATATATATA
>NC_068984.1:103393134-103394501 GCF_001194135.2 Octopus bimaculoides | reverse complement strand
TATATATATATATACATATACATATATATATATATATATATATATATATATGTATGTGTGTGTGTGTGTATATTTATAGGTATATATCTCTATCTATCTATCTATCTATCTATACATACATACATACATAATACATACATATATGGAGGCGCATCTGGATGTGAACCACATGGTTCCGATTTCAGTCCTGCTGCCTGTGGTACTGTGCGCAACTGTCTTCTATTATAGTCACGGGCCAACCAAGGCCTTATTAGTGGATTTGGATCACGGAATCTGAAAGAAGCATGTCGGTTCTGCAAAAGAACACGATAAAATAAGTACCGGGTTTTAAAAAATAAGTACTGTTTAACTAAACTCTTCAATACGGTGTCCCTGTCCAATGATGGGAACTAAATTTCCTCTTCCGAGTGAGCTATAAAGAAGACAAACGATTAAATGTATTAGAAATAAACAAAAGCATGTTATCTTGTTGCTCATGAGATATTCAGGCTTAATATAAACGTATATCGAATGTAATCGAACCCTGCCATATAACTTAGTTCAAAATGGTAGTTAAATTATACTGTAATTTCATACAACACGTCGAAATCAATAAATGTTTTCCCAATTTGCAATATTGGCGTCAAATCTTTCTAGATAGGCAAGCAGAAAATTCGGATTAGGCGAAACCTCATTTAATATCTGGGTGAATATCACGGTTGAATCTAGGCGCTTGCTCGGATTCCGGTCGGGTAAAATGGCCGGTATATAATAGTTTCCATCGCCTGATTCCATCAACACGCGCAGGTATCAGTTATGAGATACGTATTTTACATGAATCAGATAGTTTCGCCATCTATATCAGTTTGTAAAGCTTGGATCTTGTTCAATAATGTGTTAGTGCCATATTTAGAAAAAAAATGTGTAAAAACAGAAAGTTTGGTCGACAGAGAATAGACATAACGTAAACAATCGTAATTTATTCTTTGATAAGCTACTGAAGTTATAACAACGCTAGTGATCAAAGCAAAAATGCCCACCTACGCCTGCAGACAAAGAAACCAACACATATCCATATAAGCTTACACCTACACCAACTCATAATTGCACCACCAGATCACATCTGTATTAATACATAAATACTGAACACATTTAATAAATTGACACACATGTACATCAACGTATAGCTCTATTGTGTACGTCTATGGAATGTAGGTGTATGTATATAGATGCATGTATGTATGTATGAATGCATGTATATATGTATCTATCTGTCTCTCTTTTTCTCCCTCTTCTCTCTCTCTCTCTATATATATATACATACATAGACACACACACACACACACACACACACACACACACACACACACACATATATATATATATAT
>NC_068984.1:103386862-103387773 GCF_001194135.2 Octopus bimaculoides | reverse complement strand
GGTGTGGTGTGTGTGTGTGTGTGTGTGTGTGTGTGTGTGTGTGTGTAGAAATAATTGAGATTCAGTTGAATTAGGTACTTAAGTTGAAGTACCAAGTCAGTGCGGTATAGTCCGTACAACTCAGAGTAAGGTGAATAAAATCAAAATCAGCACCAGGATATCAAGAGGTGATGCAGTACGACCGTTTCAAGCGACTCCATTTAGTTGAATAATGCAATCATTACATCAATTTGAATGCAGGGCTATCCTCAGCTGCATAAATAAAGAGAATTTTTTAATCAGTTGGATACAATATAATTTTACTTAAATTCTCTATTAGTCCATGTTGCTCCTAATGTAGCTCAAAATATGATACACTTCTAAGAACTGTATGAAGTTTGTTAGGGTCATAGTTTGTAACGGATTGTAGTCCATTTTTAATTTATTAGTCTTTCTTATCAACTACAAAATCTAAGGCTAGACGATAGTGTCTGTTTAGAATGGATAGACGGAGTGAGCTGACAGTTTATAGCTGGGAATGGTCATAAATATTGTCAGGATTTTAGGAAATGTGTAAGTAATTGTCTATAATGAAGGCTTGGTAGGGGAAGACCTTAAATCAAGATGTTAATTACCAGTTAAAGGGTCAAGGCGCTAATATGATGTTAATACAGAAGAAATTATCAAGGGGTACAATGGGTGATTGTATATAAACAATATTGTTATGTTGTATGAAGATAAAATTTAAGATTACTAGAAATGCTATTTTTTGCGTCAACTATTTCAGTACATTTCTACGCATGCGTGAAACATAAGACGAAAGTGAAACATCGAGAGATTTTAGCTTTTTGAAAGCGGATAGGTGATGGGTTGGCGAGTTGGGGGAAGGGGCATTGAGTGTTTCTTTAAGGAAAATTAAACTTTGAAAAAGT
>NC_068984.1:103382835-103384047 GCF_001194135.2 Octopus bimaculoides | reverse complement strand
TATATATATTAATAAATCATAGGGCAGCAAGAAAATTTTAGAAGTTTTATTTACCACCAGTGGTCCAGCGAGAATAAAAATTAGTCAATAGACTATGAGAATTATAAATGTCACTAAATGTGACTAGGGTGTTAGGAAACATCTACATTGATAGAAATAAGAGCTAAACCGCTCTAATGCTGTTGTTAACGCACATGGATGGAAATATATACACTAACAAGGACCATAATCGTCCGAAAAGTGCTGATCGAGAATTCTTAATACTGACGCGTCAGTTTCGGCAATTTCCTTTGCCTCATCAGTTATGACCGCTCGATTGCTCGGCTCTTTCAAGACTCGATTCGCCATTAGCATTTATGTTTACGCCATCCAAATAATTGGATAATTTAGCGATTCGCGATTTAGCAATTATTTCTAGCTATGTAGGAGTTTTCTAACACCCTAGTCAAATCTATTGACATTTGTAATTCTCCTTTTTGGTGAAACATTGGAAACTGCTGTTTATATTATATTATATTATATTATTCATTGAGTAGATTCATTGAGAAACTGCTACCCTTGAAGAGAACTAGAAAGAGGGAGATAAGCTGGCTCAAGCCTCTATTTAATCAGAAGTTGCAACCAACATAGTTAGAAGCTTTCTGTCGTTGCAACCAACATAGTTTGAAGCTTTCAAAGAGGTAAAATTGTTGGTGCTCGTATGGCAGGCACTATCATAACGAAAACAGCCGAAATATTTGGTTTATCAAGAAGTACTATCCCGAAAGTAATGAAAGCCTTTAAGAAAGAGGGAAGAACCTCCTCGTCGAAACCAAACTGCGGAAGAAAACTGAAACTTTCAGATAGGGACCGTCGGACTCTTACGCAAATTGTTAGAAAGGATCACAAAAGTACAGCTCCCAAAATTACTGCAGAGCTTAATGACCACCTCGGGAACCCAGTTTCCACAAAAACTGTTCGCCGGGAGCTGCACAAAACCGGATTTGACGGGAGGCTGCAATCAGAAAACCACTACTTTCAAAAACAAACGTTGCAAAACGTTTAGAGTGGAGTAAAAACTTACAGAATTGGTCCCTAGAGCAGTGGAAGAATGTTACTTTCTCGGATGAGTCATCCTTTACCTTATTTCCGACACCGGTCGAATATACGTGTGGGGACAGCCAAAGAAGCATTTGACCAAGGCTGCCTTCTTCTAACTGTTAAACACGGAGG
>NC_068984.1:103377348-103377705 GCF_001194135.2 Octopus bimaculoides | reverse complement strand
ACACACACACACACACACACACATGCTCACACACACACACATACACACACACACACACACACACACACACATACACACACACACACACAAGGTTCTCGCGAAGCTTACTGAAGCAGAGGACAAACGTGTTTATATATATATACATGTATGATAAAATTATATATGTATAGGCGCAGGAGTGACTGTGTGGTAAGTAGCTTGATTACCAACCACATGGTTCCGGGTTCAGTCCCAATGCGTGACACCTTGAGCAAGTGTCTTCTACTATAGCCTCGGGTCGACCAAAGCCTTGTGAGTGGATTTGGTAGACGGAAACTGAAAGAAGCCCGTCGTATATATGTATATATATATATATAT
>NC_068984.1:103375696-103376419 GCF_001194135.2 Octopus bimaculoides | reverse complement strand
GTACAAATGGACTGAGTCATGTAAACAAAACTCCAATAGAAGCATTTTTACCGTGTAACCAAATACTATCAATAGGAAATGAAAGATATAATACTACGTCAGAGATCGTTGCTAGGGGTGACTATCGACTAAAAAGAAAAACGGAGAAACAATACGATTGGTCAGAATGGAGTGGTGTTCTCGAGAAAAGGTAATGAATTTAATGGGAAAAAGTTTGAAATAAAAGTTGACTAATAGTATATGTGTATATGGGGGTAGGTCATTGAATACATACATACATACATACACACACATACATACATACATGCATACATACATACACACACATACATACATACATACATATATGTGTGTGCGTGTGTGTGTTTAGATAGAGATGTAACTATAAATATACATATATTGTTTTTGCATAAGGATTTAAAATCTTCGACAGAACGTGAAATGATTTATTTTTGAAACGGTGAAAATTGAAACGTATAAAACTAAATAATTGCGTTAAATAATGTGCTAAAAAGCTCTTTGGATAGGAAAAGTCGAAGGATGAGTTTTTAACCAAATATTTACACGCTATTATTTATAGCAACATTTGTTTCGAGATCCACCGAAACACACACACACACACACACACACACACACACACACACATGTATGTATATGTGTGTATGTATGCATGTACATATGTATGTATGTTTGTATATATGTGTATGTGTGTGTTTGTATATA
>NC_068984.1:103373969-103374935 GCF_001194135.2 Octopus bimaculoides | reverse complement strand
ATATATATATATATATATATATATATAATTATATATATATATATGTATGTGTGTTTGTGTGTCTGTGTTTGTCGCCCCATCATTGCTTGACAACCGTTGCTGGTGTGTTTACGTCCCCATAACCTAGCGGTTCCGCAAAAAGAGACCGATAGAATAAGTACTAGGCTTACAAAGAATAAGTGCTGGGGTCGATTTGCTCGACTAAAGGCGGTGCTCCAGCATGGCCGCAGTGAAATGACTGAAACAAGTGAGTAAAGAGAGTATGTATGATGTAATGAAATTTATGGAATGGTGAAGAGATTGATTTATGTAAGGTAGCTTCAGTAGTTTTGTGGAAGTAAATTAAATTTTAGTTTTTATATTTTGAAAACGCTTTTGAATACATGTAGGGGTGGATTATAATCAGTGGCGGGTTGAGTCTAAAATTATTGGTTGCCAGGAGACTAAGGGGAACCACCCGCAACTACAAGGAGGCCCATCCTCAACTATAATACTATCGTTTAATTTTTTTTTTGTTATAAGTATTCCTTATCAATTGTCAACAAACACAGCCAGGCTGAAATAATGCATTTTTCGAGGAGTGAATGAAAAATTCCCAAACATGAGGGGATGGGCCCCTTAGATACTAACATAGGCCCCTATATATTGATTCTAATGGCGCAAGGGCCCATTTGCCATCGGGCAAGCTGGCAACCTGGTCAGTCCGCCACTGATTATAATATTGTATAAATAATTGCTATTTTTTATGTACAAATGGACTGAGTCATGTAAACAAAACTCCAATAGAAGCATTTTTACCGTGTAACCAAATACTATCAATAGGAAATGAAAGATATAATACTACGTCAGAGATCGTTGCTAGGGGTGACTATCGACTAAAAAGAAAAACGGAGAAACAATACGATTGGTCAGAATGGAGTGGTGTTCTCGAGAAAAGGTAATGAATTTAATGGGAAAAAGTTTGAA
>NC_068984.1:103373038-103373309 GCF_001194135.2 Octopus bimaculoides | reverse complement strand
TATATATATATATATATATATATATATATATATATATATATATATATATTTATTTATATATGTATGTATATATATAAGTACACACATGAATACGCTTGCCAATGCACGAACTCTTAACCCTTGAATTTATTTGTAACTCCTGCCTATAATACATGTATATACAGACATATGCGCGCGCGCGAGCACACACACACACACACACACACATGCTCACACACACACACACATACACACACACACACACACACACACACACACACACACACACACA
>NC_068984.1:103369844-103371242 GCF_001194135.2 Octopus bimaculoides | reverse complement strand
GTGATTGTTTCAGTTAGTGGAATAGTTTCAATTTTAAAGTGAAAGTATTTGACATGAGTGTTTTTGTTTCACTTTTGACACGTAATACTTAAATAGTGGAGGAGATATTATGTTGCCGTGGGCTCGAACTCTGCAAGAAATTTAAAAAATTTTTTGACTAAAACACAACTGGAACCCTAAGTAAGGCATCTGTAAAATTTGAATGAAATTGGTTGCGTAGTTCTCGAGTTTTAGGGATTCACACAGACAGACAGACAGACAGACAGACAGACACACATTCTCATTTTTATATATATAGATATATATATATAGTTAATGAGCAAAAAGAAGACAAAATGAGAGAGAGAAGATTTAATAAGAATGTTATTAGTATATCGCTTAGAAGGAGCGAAAAGATTCCTTGACATTTCGGACGTTATCCTTCATCAGATAAAAGGAAAGAAATATTAGGAATACAATAGGAGAGGAGATGGTGGGAAAGGAAGAAAGAAAAGTTAGGTGCCAGTGGGGAATGCGGTGCTATGAGTAAGATTTAGGAAGACGGGAAGATGCAGAGCTGTGAGTGCATGTTTCCGAAAGAACTCGAGTATGGAGATAGGATAGGTGTGTGTCTGAGTGTATGTGTGTGCGCGCGCACATGCGCGCGTGTGTGGTGTGAGATTGATGTGGTTTCTTGGTGTGTGTGTGGAGGTGTGTGGCGATGGGCAAGTGTGGAAGAATAGTATGTGGGATAGAGGGTGTGTTTAGGTGTTAAAGTATTGTAAATGATAGGAAAGCGTGCTGGTGAAATGTATAGTTAGTAAGAAAAATAAATAAAGGTTTGAATATATATATATATATGCACCAGCATGACCGCAGCCACTTGGCTGAAACACATAAATAAATAAATAAATAAATATATATATATATACTGTTATAGTTGAGGATGGTTATTTTTCTTGCCAAATAAACACACGCACTATATATCCGTTCTTCACCTGTTTATTATTGCTCTTATTTTATGCCCATTGTCGGCACACAACATCTTTTGTCACACATCCTGTGATCTTTTCAACGTCTCTCTAACCCGCGTGTCTTCTTCTGTTCTGTTTAGTCTATATATATATATATATTTCTCCTTGTCTCCGTATTCTTTCTGTTGAAGAGCGTAGCTCGAAACGTCAAAGACTTTCCGTATTCCCGAGCGTCATACTAATATATCCTTTTGTTATTTACACCACCTGTCCTCGTCTGTTGTTATTATTTGTATATTCTCCCATATATATATATATATATATATACACACAGAGAAAATTCATATGGGTGATACATTCGACCGAGACGTTCCAGCTGTATCCGATTCTTCAAGTGCTTCAACTCGGTGTATGTACATATACTTACTAGATGGCTGACACTTAT
>NC_068984.1:103369341-103369644 GCF_001194135.2 Octopus bimaculoides | reverse complement strand
ATATATATGTATGTATGTATGTATGTATTTCTGTGTGAGTTAGAGGTTGAGAAATCAACTAAGGAATAGTACCTATATATATATATATATATATGATGGACTCTCCCGTCGTTAGACGTATAAGGGCTCGTCAATTTCTTATCGAACAACCACACAGATGATTTGTTTATAGTGATCAAATGTTTGTGTACACATAAGCTAATTCACTCCATCAAATCGACATTACCTGTACAGATGCAATGGGTGCCACATGTCAGATGACATACATGCATATATATATATATATATATATATATATATATA
>NC_068984.1:103364301-103369147 GCF_001194135.2 Octopus bimaculoides | reverse complement strand
AGAGAGAGAGAGAGAGAGAGAGAGAGAGAGAGAGAGAGAGAGAGAGAGATAGAGAGAGAGAGAGAGAGAAGAGAGAGAGAAGAGAGAGAGAAAGAGAGAGAGGTGAAAAAGATTAACGAAATAACCCTTGTATGTATTTTAGTGTACCAGTTTATTAATTTGTCTCCCAGTAGAACACCCTGCCGATACATTTTTACTACGAATAGACAACTATTCCATTACTTTGTTCGATGTTTAAAATCAACCAATGCTGATGCCAAGTCCTAGCAAAATATTTATTACATTGCTAAGCGAATAATTGCCTTGAGTTCAACAGACTCTAACGAAGTGAAAAATTACCGAAACATATTGATGTTCCGTAAGATAACTCTCGTGGTAAACGTTCTGCATCTTTGTGTATTTTGATATTTGTGGCCCATTCTTTAAGAACCTCGACTAACTGTTCGAGTTGTCGGTGAACATTTAGTAATTATTGGGTTGGCAAGAAATTAATTTGTTCTTTTTTTAATGTGAAATAAGTCATTTTTTTTTCATACAAAGAATGAACTTTAATCAATTATATATTTTCCATTTTGTTCAATGACCTTTTGCTATCTTTCTGGCAACTTAATGATTCCGCACTCATAGAACTTCTGGTCTTTATCAGCCAAAAATTGAAGCAAGTGCGATTTCAGGTCATCATCATTATTGAAAGTTTTACCATTCAAAGAATTTTGCAAACTTAAATGGTAATCTGATGGTGCAAGGTCAGGGCTGTATGGTGGATGTGACATCACTTCCCAACCAAGTTCCAATAATTTTTCATGAGTTAGCAAAGACGTCTGTGGTCTAGTGTTATCATGGTGGAACACGATTCCTTTACGATTTGTCAATTCTAGCCGTTTTTTTATTGCTTCCTCCAGTTTCACTAGTTGTTGACAGTAAACATCTGAATTGATCGTTTGGTTCCTTGAAAGCAGCTCAAAATACACAACACCTTTGTAATCCCACCAAATTGAGAGCATGGCCTTTTTCTTTATGAAATTCAGCTTTCGATGTGATTTGTGTTGGCTCATTTCGCTTGGACCATAATCGTTTTCGATTGATGTTATTGTAGACAATCCATTTTTCATCACCAGTGATGGTTCGTTTAAAAAAAAAATCGATTGCATGCGTTTGAGATGCATATCGCAAATATTGATTCGTTGTGTTAAGTGAATCTCTTTCAATTTATGTGGAACCCAAATATCGAACTTCTTAGCAAGTCCAAGACATTTTAAGAGATTTTCAATTATGTGTGATACATTTAACCTCTCTGCAATCTTTCACACAATTAAATGACAATCAGATTCAATTATGGATTTGATTCGGTCATGATCAACTTCAGGAGGTTGACCAGAACAGAATTTTTTAAAAAATTATTTCTGACATGTGCGTTCTGTTAAGCAATCAACACCATAAACTTCACATATCTCTTTGTGAGCCTCAGCAGCTTTCTTGCTTTTATGGAAATAAAAAAGTAAAATATGGTGAAAATATTCGTTTTTACACTCCATGATAAAATTGTCACTGAACTAGCAGCTGTAAACAAAATTACACGCAATTTACTTCTAAAGAAAGCTAAAAGTAATGGCTATCAAATGTCAAAAAGAAAAACGAAATTACTTTCTTGCCAACCCAATAAATATCTCAGTTGAACTAACATCGTACTACGACCTAGATTCATGTATATGTGAGTGTGTGTATACATAGATATAAATAAATATTTATGAGTGTGAATATTATATATATGGATGCATGGGTGTAGTTATATCTATATCTATATGTGTGTGTGTATACGTATTGGCACACTAGTACATGTACGCGATCGACACTACTTTGTCATACGTGAGTCAATAGTAACGAATGTTACATTGACATTTTTGATTCCCTCACTGTTTCATCATTCGTTTCCCACCCTGGTCGTTCTTTACCTGTATTGTTTTCACCTCTTCCCTCTTCCTTCAACTCTTCCCTCCTCCTTCAACTCTTCCCACTTCTTTCACCACTTCACGCTTCCCTTGTCTCTGTCTGCCCGTCTCTCTCTCTTTCTCTACGTCACCCACCTACTTCAAACTTGCCTTTCAAACTACGCTGACCTCAAAATAAATCCACAGGTAGAAATAATTCGGGGGATCGGCCATGCTGTGTGACTCATCAGCACACACACACACACACACACACGCATACATACATTCTCTCCTTCCCTCATACACACACATGCACATATGCACAGCTATTTCTCACACATCTACTTACAAACGGCCATTCAATCACACTCACACTTAATCACTTATTGTTACATACGCACACGCGCACACACACACTCACACACACAAACAAACACATCTTTTCCTACACATACACTTAATCATTTACACATTGTTTGACATAAACATACGCGCGCGCGCATATATTTGATATGTAAACAATCGCTCCTCTCTCTCTCTCTCTCTCTCTCTCTCTCACACACACACACACACACACACACACACACACACACACACACTCATATATGCATATTTGTTTACAAGCACGTCCAACATTTTGCCAATACAATTGAACTTCCTGGTGTTTTGTGTCTTTAAAAACCAACAACGAACAAAGAATGTTGGTCACAGACAAACACATTGTTTCATTCACCCTCCCCTACCTTTAACTGAGGGCGACGCACGATCTATTTCTAGCAGGACAAATGGACCACACATTGTATGTATGTATGTACGTATGTATGTATGTATGTGTGTGTATGCATGTATATATATATATGTATGTATGTATGTGTGTATGTATTACGTGTTTGTATGTATATATAAATATATGTATGTGTATGCATATGCACGTATGTGTGTATGTATGTATGTTTGTATGTATGATTATGTTGTGTTTGTATTCTTTTATTCTTTTATTTGTTTCAGTTATTTGACTGTGGCCATGCTGGAGCACCATATTTAGTCGAACAAGTCGACCCCAGGACTTATTCTTTGTGAGTCTAGTACTTATTCTATCACTCGCTTATGCTGAACCGCTAAGTTACGGTGACGCAAACACACCAACATCGGTAGTCAAACGATGGTGGGGAGGGGGGACAGACACAAATATATACACACATATACACATATATACACATATATAAACGACGGGCTTCTTTCAGTTTCCGCCTGCCAAATCCACTCAGAAGGCTTTGGTCAGCTCGAGGCTATATTAGAAGACAATCGCCCTAGGTGCCACGCAGTGGGACTGAACCCGGAACCACACAGCCACTTCTGCGGCTATGTATATATGTATGTGTATGTATGTATGTATGTATGTATGTATGTATGTATGCATGTATGTATGTATGTATTATGTATGTAGGTGTGTTGTAATTGTTTGATTGTGTGTATGTGTGACGGTGTATATGTGTGTGTATACATCGCTTCTTAACCTTAACAGGCCAGTCATGTCCAGTATACAAACAAGAAATTGTTTCAAGGTTATTTTTAACACACATAAACACACGTACATGTTTCACGCACACACAGACACTGACACACACTGACACACACTCACACTGGAGCCATGTAGTTGTCATTGGTACAAACATCTCTCTTTGATATTTGTCGGTTTTGTACCGCGTGCTCACCCTGTTTCCTTTGTCACGAACTCTTTGTATCCTATTTCTTCTACATCTAAGCAGGTACAATTGGTTTTATTACATATAATGCTATCTAACATCTTTCTAGCTCCACTGTATACTCGAACCCTATCTTTTTAATCATATCCAGAGAATTGCATGCGGTGCATGAAGTTCTGTACACGTTTCTTCGTTTCATAGGGTTTGCATAGTGGGGACACGTTGTTCATTATCCTAACTAAGTCTGCAATCAGTATGTTGATTTTCATGCTGTGTGGCAAAGCTGAGTTCTTGTGAACAACATATTTAGAAGCTATAGGTTTCATGTAATTGGAGTGGAGGAGCAGCGCTCTGTTGTTCACAGTCTCTAACCAAAGTTCATCAGTGTCTAGAACAAGAAGTCTATTGTTAGGGTGTCTGGTGGGGTAATCTATAGTTACCTTGACACTTTGGTGGATGGAGTTAGCTACGTGTTGGATGCTCTCCATTATGCTTCTCTCGGTTTGTACATTACAGTTACTAGAGTTTGTCCTAACTAGAATATTAAATCATGTACATAACTACAGTGAAGCAAAACAGTTGTGGACTGTTCCGTTAAGGATCGTTTAAGTTTTTTGTCCCTCCAGGTCATGAAGAGGCCGGCTACATCTCCAGCTACACCGACACCAATGGCTGCACCTTGAACCTGCATGTATAGTTTACTGTTGACCTTCACTGTATGGTTGTAAAGACAAGAACATGATATGCGTAGATGAGACATCTAGAAGCATTTCGGCGGGACTAAATAAACATTTGAGACAATATGACAACAAAAAATAGTCCTCCATACTCTACCAACATGCCAAAGACCAATATGGAAACACAATGGGTCAACTTGGCATCCGTATTTTATTCAAGTATCCAAAGGAAGATTTTCGGCAATTTTTCGCTGGCTAAGACCAGCCTCAGATTGCGCAACAATACGACCTCATTGAAAATTCTACTGAAATTTTGCTGACAATTCTGCTGAATTTTTTGTGCGTGGCATGGTTACGCTTCGCAAATGTTTAATATAATGGCACCTGGAATGAAAAAGAATAATTACATTGTAAATTCAACACCGCTGAAAACATATTAAGTTACTTAGATGAGAAATTTTGAAAATTAAAGGTGTCTATTTATTTCCTGCATGTCTGTATACACACACACACACACACACACACACACACACAC
>NC_068984.1:103361759-103364291 GCF_001194135.2 Octopus bimaculoides | reverse complement strand
CACACACACACACACACACACACACACACACACACAAACATATATATGTCTCCATATGTGTCTTTGTGTGCGTGTGTGTGTGAAGTGTGCGTGTGTGTATACGGTCATGTGTTTCAGTCATCCTTTGTGTATGTGTGTATGTATGTGTGTGTGCTTCTCTGTCCGTATTACCTATCTATCTATTTGTCTATCTGTTTACTTACATATTCATTTACCTACACACACACACACTTATGTGTGTGTGTGTGTGTGTGTAGGTAAATGAATATGTAAGTAAACAGATAGACAAATAGATAGATAGGTACATAGGTAATATGGACAGAGAAGCACACACACATACATATATACAAAAAGGAAGACTGAAACACACGACCGTATACATACACGTATACTTCACACACACACACAAGGAGACAGAAGTACACGCACAAATACACACACGCACATGCAAATACAGAAACATGAACACACAAACACATGAATATGCAAAATACATACATACAAACGTGCACGCACGCATAAATATATATATATATATATATATATATATATATATATATATATATACATATACACAAGCGCCCAAACAAACAAACAGACAAATAAACAAGGAAACAAAAAGAACGCAGCTCTGATAACGAACAGAGTCATCGACTATTGATAAGGTTGCAAGACGCAACAAAAATCTATTTTAGAGAAAATAACTAAATAACTAAATGAGTGAAAATCGAACTAGTGAGTGTGTTAAATACTAAAAAAGGATGACTCTCCCCAGACACAATAAAATATGTTTCAACACACGAATTCACATAAAGAATCTTGCAAACCAAATAAATACATACATACATACCTGTATTCATACACACATACATAAACACATGAATACACACATAAATACATACGTACATAGGTACACATGCATTAATACGCACAGACACACAGACACACAGACACACACACACATTATATGTGTTTAGCGCGGGTGTGTGTGTGGTGTGTGCGTGTGTGTGTTTGGTCAATTGAAAGCGGAATCCATTAAAATAGAGAAGACAGCAAGGATAATGAATGGCTTGTAATTGTTTCCTCTATATAAGGAACAAAGAGAAAACGAGATGTGTGTGTGCGCGTGCGTGTGCATGTGTGCGTGTGTGTGTGGTGTGTTTGTGTTGGATTATATGTATGTACCTATGTATGCATGTGTTTATGTATGTGTGCATATTTGTTGGATATACATAGGCACGTCGGTATGTGTTAGTACACATGTATTACACACATACATACTCTCTTTCCTACATACACACATAGAGTTAGAGAGATGTAGATAGATACATACATAGACCGAGAGGTAGGTAGATAGATAGACAGATATATATATATTTGTGTCTGGAGAGAGTCATTCTCTTTTAATGCTTAATTATTTAACACACTCACTGGTAAAGTTTCTACCCATTTACTTATTTATTTTTCCTACAATTTTCGTTGCGTTTTGCAACTTTTTCAATAGTCTTTGACTCTGTTCATTATCCGAGCTGCGTTCTTTTTGTTTGTTCGAGCGCATGTGTGTGGGTGTGTGCGCATACACATGTATGTATGTATGTATATATGTATGCATGCATGCTTGTAAGTGTGTGTATGCATGTACGTGCGTGTGTGTGCGCGGGTGCGCGCGGGTGCGTGTGTATATATGCATGCATGTGTGTATGTATGTATGTATTCTGCATATTCATGTGTTTGTATGTTCGTGTCTGTGTGTTTTTTTTATGTGTGTGTGTGTGTGTGTGTGTGTGTTTGCATGTGTGTTTGTGTCTACCTCTGTCTCCTTGTGTGTGCATGTCTGAGTGTGTCTGTATATAGGTTTTTGTGAGTATGTACAGCGTCTGCATGTATGGACGTGTGTCTCCATATGTGTCCGTGTGTGAAGTGAAGTGTCTGTGTTTATGGTCATGTGTTTCAGTCTTCATTTTCGTATGTGTGTATGTGTACTCGCCTGTTCATAATACTTACGTACCTATCCGTCTGTATGACTGTCTGTTTACATTCATATCCATTTGCCTACATACATGTGCATATACATACACGTACACACACACAAACACACACACACACACACACACACATCTATCTACATAACGGCCCACTAACTATTCTACTCTACCTGTGTAAACTGTAGGTATGGGGGTTTGATATCTACTATGTATATTTCCTAATTAGTACTGGAGATGTTTCATTTATGAGGATGTACTCCTGTATGTGTCTGAGTGTTGGTCCTTTGGGTGTTTGGATAAAATGCAGATATCAAGTTCACCCAGTTTGCCTCAATGTTGGTCCTTGACATGTTGACAGAGTATGGAGGACTGTTTTTTGTCGTCATATTGTCTCAAATGAGCGGGAACTTTACCGGTGAGTGTATCAAATAATAAAGCACTAAAAGAGAATGACTCTCCCCAGATACAAAATGATATGTCCCAGCACATGAAGTCCAAAAACGAAGTATATGTATATATATATATATATATATATATATATATATAT
>NC_068984.1:103360776-103361244 GCF_001194135.2 Octopus bimaculoides | reverse complement strand
TAATGAATTCAATTCAGTGTGCATCATAAATAGTCCCGCATAGAAAAGAGACCCGTACGAACTTCTTGCGGTTTAACTATTCACCTTAGAGGTATTATTAAAATATAGATATGCAGGGCAGGGAATCGTCAATTAGTAATAAAATTAATAATTAACAATTTTGCCGGGTAGCTCAGTATGAAAAACCTTTTCGGTAAAAATCATTTATAATCATAAATATATAGGGATTGACAGTAACCTGCTTCTCCAACATACTGAGAATTCAGAAATAGCAGTCGATGCACACTGAATTGAATTCAGTGTTTACTGTTTTTCTTAGAACGGCAATAAGTGAGCGGTAGAAGCGTTAACTGAGTCAAGGGAAACTGAGATAAGTGACAGCTGAGCTGACACAATAAGGAATGAATGGTTTTGAAATGTTTATGCATATACTTTTACTTAGAACAACATCACTGTTATATATATATA
>NC_068984.1:103358858-103360203 GCF_001194135.2 Octopus bimaculoides | reverse complement strand
TATATATATTGATAGAAAAAGTAAGACAACAAAAGAAAGAGACCTCGATATTATGTAAATAGAGTAAGTTATCTGTAAATAATATGTGACGATTATTCGGTACCCTTGATAAAACTCCGAGTTTCAGATGTCGGGGCGGAAACTCGGAGTTTTATCATAGCTACCGAATAATTGTCACATATTATATCTATCTATCTATCTATCTATCTATCTATCTATCTATCGATCTATCTATCTATATATGCATGTATGAGTGTGTGTGTGTGTGTGTGTGTGTGTGTGTGTGTATGCTATGATTTCAACCGGGGATTGGAACCGTGTTGCGATGTAGACTTGTGAGAATCTATCTCTTGCTAGACACAGTTGGCCACATTAATAAGCTTGTTTGAATAATATCTGAACTACAATCCGATCAATACACCGTGGCTGGGCACTCCTTCGGTTACGACGACCAGTGTTCCCGTTGATCCGATCAATGGTACACCCTGCTCGTGAAATTAACGTGCAAGTAGCGGAGTACTCCACAGACACGCGTCCTCTTAACATAGTCCTCAGGGAGATTCAGCGTGACATACCGAAAGTAACAAGGTTGTCCCATTGAACTACACGTACTAACAGATTCATTTTTGCCAGCTGAGTGGACTGGATTAACGTAAAAATAGAGCATCTTACTCAATGACACAAAGCGTCTCCAGGAATCGAACTCACTACCTTACGATCGCGAACAGAATACACTACCCAGTAAGCCACACGATTTCACCAATACACTGTGCTACATAGGAAATGCTCAGATCGAAAAATAAATATCACACATAAGAAAGACAATATTATCGGAGCCTGGAAGGTGTTGCAAGAGTAATTAACTTTCTACAGCCAAGTTCATTCTAAAGAATTATACTTTTTAAAACGAACTTAGCTATAAAAGGTTAAATATCTTTCCCAGAGTCAAAGCAGCAACAGAAATGAAATACGAAGCCATTAGATGCGGTATTCTATCAACATGGCCAGCTGCTAGTTTACAATGAAACCAAAACGAACAATGTCAAACAATTAAGTGTACTAAATACCAAAAGGTGTAAACTAAAATAAATCGTGTGAAATTCTGTTTATAGGAACTTGAGAGACATTCATCAATTCAATGTGAAGTTCATTATAGCAAATAAGGAAATAGAAATTGTAGAACATTTGGCTCGAGGACATAATGAAGTCTCGTCTGTTTAAGGTTACTAACAGTCTTATCAAATAGCATCTACTTTATTGGCTTCAGTTGATCTATCTATCTATCTATCTATAACTATATATCAACCTTTCTCTATCTCTGTCAGTTTTTGCGTTTTTGTCTCTC
>NC_068984.1:103354958-103358781 GCF_001194135.2 Octopus bimaculoides | reverse complement strand
ATATATATATATATATATATATATATATATATACACATACATATACACACACTCATGCAGGCACACATATATATGTATACATACATATAATAAACACACATAAACACATATAACTAAGTGGTGCGTTGATGTTTATTTTGTTCCAATGCTGTATTGTATAGGCTGTACACAATTCTTCCATCAAAAGACCTGAACCATTGGGGTGTCTTCAAGTCAATAACACAAAATGTGAATCATTTTGTTCGATCATATGGTAACAGTCTAACGAAAGAACAAACGATTCTTGGTGGCATATTTCTGTACGGAGAGAAAAAAAAATGTAACTTTGAAATAATTTTTGTATAATTTCTGTATGAAATATTGATTTAGTCATTAGAGATAAATAAATACAAATCTAAAGCTCACTTCAATGAGGTTTAATATTCGTTTAAATTGTTAAATGTCAAAAGACTGTATCATGAATAAATGAGAACTATATTATTGTTTTCGCCTTTAAAGTATTTTATCGATTTTTAAGAAAGATCGCTGTAATATACAAGTGACATAGCGGTGTTGATGGAATTCCGGCTGAGAAGTCAACGGTTCGTACAAGGGTGGACAAAAACGTCCATAGGCCGACAATGAAGGATTGATGCTAGAGATGTGAAATCTTGCGTGCTTTTATTACAACACTTCGTATTAAAACTGTATTGTTTCTTTCCCAGTAAACTGAGACCTGACTATTCAAAAAATACTTCAAAACTTATTAGTAGCGACTTATCTTGAAAATGGAAAAAAAATTGGCATCGTTGAGTTATCAAGTACCTGCAGCAAAAAGGTTAAGCTAGCAATGACATTTATGCTGACATGGTTGCTACATTAGGACGTGACGATCCAGCTTTATCAACAGTGTACAAGTGGGCTGCTGAATTTCGGAGGGGAAGGGAGAGTCTTGAAGATGACCCAAGGTCTGACCATCATGCAACTGTCACCACCGAGGAAAACGTTGATCGTGTGCACCGCATGGATGACAGGCAGTTGACTATAAATCGAACAGCCAATGCTATTAGCATATATCGTGTGAGACTTGAGAATATTCTGCACAATGAACTTGACATGATGAGTTTTGCTTGGTGGGATCCACGTCTTCTGATACCTGATCAAAAGCGCACGAGGATGATCACATCACAAGAAAATCTGAAATTTGACTGAGGGAAATTCAGCTGGTCTCCTCGAACGTTTCCTAACCCAGGATGAGTGTTGGGTTCATCGCTTTCAGCCAGAGACAAATAAACAATTCATTCAGTGGAAACACCTGTTCCAACTATGGCCAAGGTAATTTCATCTGCAGGGGAGGTGATTGTCTCAGATTTTGGGGACGCAAAGGGCATTATGTTTATTGACTATTTTCAAAAGGGACACAGAGTCAATGGAGTGTGATATGCCAATTTTCTGAGTCAGTTACGAAAGGGTATCAATACCAAATGCCCAAGAAAACTGATGAAAAGGTATTTCATTAGACCAATGCTCTAGCACACAAGTCGTTGCTTTCACGGGATGCTTTTTGTCACTGTGGTTTTGAACTGGTTGATCAGCGTCCCTATACTCCTTATTTGGCCCTATTTGACTATGATCTGTTCCCCAACATGAAAAAACACTTGGCGAGGAACCGGTATTGCAGTAATGACGTCATATCTACTGTTGACTCTTTTAATCAACAGGATGAAAACTTCTTCACCAATGGGATCTAAGCACCGCAACATCGATGGAAGAAGTATTTTGGTACGAACTTATCTGCCGACCCTCATATAGTGCCATTATATTTGGAGTTCTTATCTGGTTGCTGTTGAGTCGTAAATATTCTCTGATAATTTTCTAGATGAAATACGGAAACGATTTCACTGAAGAATGTACTGGAAAACTCTGTTCAACATTTTGCATGTCGCGTAGCAATCTCCTTTCTCAATATTTGGAAATTCATTTAACAATATTTGGACACTTGTTTCTCCAAATTCCTTATAGTGTTTTTTATGTTTTATTTTTTATCTTTTACTTGTTTCAGTCGTTTGACTGCGGCCATGCAGGGACACCACTTTGAGAAATTTTTGTACATAATTTTCTTTTTAAACCTCGTGCTTATTCAATCGGTCTCTTTTGCCGAACCGCTAACTTACGAAGACGTAAACACACCAACACCAGTTGTCAAGCGGTGGTGGGGGACAGACACAGACATAAAGACACACACACACACACACACACACACACACACACACACACACACACACACACACACACACACACATACATATACGGCGTGCTTCTTTCAGTTTCCGTTTACCAAATCTACTCACAAGGTTTTGGTCAGCACGAGGCTATAATAGAAGACACTTGCCCAAATTGCCACATGGAGGGACTGAACCCAAAACCTTGTGGCTGGGAAGTAAACTTCTTACCACACAGCTACGCCTGCGCCTATTTATCTATATTTGAAACATTTTATGTTACAATGGGAACCTCAAAGATGAATGAGGTTATTATAACCCTTCATGAAGATTTCAACAACAGACTTGGGCTTGGGTTAAACTATTTAAAATTAATCATTGATGAAATTCCAGCTTTCAATAATATATATTTTTATTGTTATACTTGGAGATGGTAATCTTCTGCCAATTAAACACACGCAATATTAATTCGCAAAAGATGACCATCCCCAAATGTAACAATATCTGTTTCAACACACGTTTTCACACTAAGAATCTCGCAAAACAAATAATACATACGCATATATATTTTTAATTATTCATTTAAATTTAAGATGCTGGCTTTAGCTTATGAAAATGTGTTGAGGTATTTAAGAGAAACTAATTATTAATGAAATTTAATTCCATTATATATTTTGAGATGACACCGGTCGTAATTATTGTGAATCTGTTCTTATATGTAGGTGTATGTGTGTGTGCGTGTGTGTGTCTGTGTGTGCGCGCACGCGCGCGCGTCTGTCTGTCTGTCTGTCTGTCTGTATGTATGTATCTATGTATATAATATTCATCTCTGTTCGCCTGAAAGGTTGCATTTCTATTTGAATATACAAGTGGTATAGAGAGTACTCAATACATGTATCAAAGTTCATTCATTCAAAGTTGATCATTCATTTTCCTTTGTGCGATCCTCCAGGCAACCAGAGATGAGTATTATAGAGATGAATATTATATAGATAGATAGACAGAGACACATAATGAAACATGCAAACATCGGTATGAACAAGGAATGGGGCTGAAAAGTTCCTGGTTTTAGGGATGTCGCGAAAAGCCAGGTTCCAAGGTTTTTTTTTACGGAACTTAGAAAAACTGAAGAACCGCTGCAATAATTGTGTGAATCTGAAAGTGGAATAAGTTAAATAAAATCATAATTAACTGATCCTCTGGTATTTTCTTTTACCCAGAGCCAGGAACTTTTCAGCACTCACTTCCCATATATACATAAGAGACTCTCAGATGTTGTTATACAACGCTGATCACAATGCGCTTTGCATCTTTTTTGCTTTCGAATGAAGCCATCCCTCTGGTTAGACGGGCAGGTCAATATACCTCCTGACCGGAAGGCTAGCCTGTCGCAGCCCATTTACAACTGAGTGGACTCTGGAACAACGTGAAATAATGTGTTTTGCTCAAGAACACAACGCGCCTCTCGGTCTGGGAATCGAACCCACTGTCGCTAGGTCATGAGTGCAACACCCTAACCACGCGGCCACGTGCCTTCACACACGCATACACACACACATGCACACGTGTGTGAGTGCATATATATATATATATATATATATATATATATATATATATATATA
>NC_068984.1:103354175-103354948 GCF_001194135.2 Octopus bimaculoides | reverse complement strand
CAGTGGGTGTGTTTGTTTGTGGCGTTGTTATCTAACTCCTCCAACATCGTTTTATCGATTTTGATGAAACTTGATACGTGAGTAGGACTTATGTCTGGAAAACTAGTGACAGACTTAGATTGTTGAAAAAAAAAAATCGATAATAGGGCCCCTGGAAAGGATTCTTATACCTACTACATATAATACATTATTTTTATACATCCAAGGGAAATAACCCATTCATGTTCGCAAATTATTTCGTATAAATCAAATTGAGTATGCTTATTTCTTAGTATTTGAACTATTTGTGTTATTTTCGCAACTTATCAAGTACAACACTTAAACAAGTAAATAGTATCTTTCTAAACAATAGATCCACGTATTTCGGTTAGTGACTTATTCACAAATATACCAACACTAGCGCCGCTGAGGGTAATTGACTCTGCGAACGCACAAAAGCTTTACTTTCAATTGTTATCAGCTCATATCTGATTAGCCTGTTATTACGTAACATGCTTCACAATTTTAGTATACGTATCTTATTAGTATTTCCTCTTAAGTTCTCTATACTCTGGGAACGTGTTAAAACCCTTTTCGGGCTACTTTATTTGAATTCTTATTATCGGGTAATTAATTTCATGTGATTACATAACTGACTTCACAATTTGGGTATTTATAACTTATTGGGGAGTTCCTAGAAACAAGATCCTGTGTAAGAAATTTCGGTAGTCTCAATAAATTCACAAAAAACATTTTAAGGGCTACATACTTTGTATTATTGTTACTGGATTAGC
>NC_068984.1:103350320-103354165 GCF_001194135.2 Octopus bimaculoides | reverse complement strand
TATATGTGTGTGTGTGTGTGTGTATGTAGATTCAGATGAATATGGTACTTAAGTTGAGGCACCAGAATTTAGTATGCTATTATCCATACAATTTCAAAGTAAGATGATTAAAATCAAAATAAGCAACAAGGATATCCAGAGGTAATGCAGTACGATCGTTTCATGCAACTCCATTTAATTTAATAATGCAATCATTACATCAATTTAAATGCAGAGCAAAGCTCAGCTGCACAAAGACATAGAATTTAATTAAATTAAAACAGATGGACACATTAGTATAATTATACCTAAAATCTCCAAGGAGTTAAGGAGATAGACAAAGAACATGCTACATTCACTATCTCCTTAACTTCTTGGAGGTTTTAGGTATAATTATACTAATGTCTACATCTGTTTTAATTTAATTAAATTCTATGTCTTTGTGCAGCTGAGGATTGCTCTGCATTTAAATTGATCTAATGATTGCATTGTTAAATTAAATGGAGTTGCATGAAACGATCGTGCTGCATTACCTCTGGATATCCTTGTTTGTTGCTTATTTTGATTATATATGTATGTATCTATGTATCTATGTATGTATACATGTATGTATGTGTAGTGCGTGTGTTTGTGTGTGTAAAAGTGGATTATTTCCTTATACCTAGAGGTTTCACGTATTGACTATTTTCAACTGTACACACAAAGAAGTCTGAAGCCACACACACGTGCGCGCGCACGTGTGTGTGGTCTTTTGTCTCATGTTTGGAGTTTCATAGTTTATTTTCACCACTGCTACCTCTGCTCAGCCATTCGTCTTCTTATTTTAAAAGATCTTACCGATCTTTACTGTTTCTAATACTACGATCAGCCATAGTGAAATAATTATTAATGGAATCATACTCTTTGTGAACGCATTCAAATGCAATCAGGCTTTGATCTAAATGGATTGGTACATATCTTGCTGCTGCATTAGAAATGAGTATGAAAGACAACATATATTTAAAATGTTTGCAGACAACTCATCAAAAAATAAAAAAATACAAAAATCCATGCATGTTTTCACTTATGGTCCTACCATACTCATATGACATAGATACTTGATCCAATAGCAGAGCACGTTTATTTGTGTTCCCAAACAACAGTATTGGTCGATCTTCTCTTTCCCTTTTTTCTCTCTTTCTGAAAGAAACTGGCTGTGGTCACACTCCCATGGAAACAGATAGATCCTGCTAGGTGTAATGATGTTCAAAATGCGTCGTATGGCAAGATGGCGTCTCTATGATAAAACGAAGGAGTTGAGGGACCTTGACTGGGCATCTATCTATCTATCTATCTATCTATCTATCTATCTATCTATCTATCTATCTATCTATCTATCTATCTATTTGTGTGTCTGTGTATGTGTGTCTGTGTGTGTGTCTGTCTGTTTGTCTATGCACGATACCGGATCAACAATCTGACAAACTTGGGGTCGGAAGTGTCCCTGATATCTGGATTTTCCGGTTTTCTCGAAACATCTTAATGTATAGTTGAAATATAAAATAAACTATGTGATGAGCTAAATTGTATTTAACATATTCAAATGAATTCACTTCTAAAACAGGGTCTATTTGCTAAATGCAAGTTGCAGTATATTGCATGATATTACACATTATTCCCGGATTTCTGCAAACCGGTTAAGAGGCCCGGTACTGCATATCTATCTATCTATCTATCTATCTATCTATCTATCTATCTATCTATCTATCTATCTATCTATCTATCTATCTATCCATCCATCTATCTGTTTAGCTGTCTGTGTGTCTCTCTCTATATATGAATATGTATATGTATACGTTTTGCTAGAAATAAGAGTCAGAACAACTCTTAGTCACGGGGAAGCACTTATTTAATGACTGACAAGCATTTGGAATCTCATTTATGAATATTTGGAAATTCGTTCATTAATACTTGGACAACTCATCTGTATTTCGAAACTCCTTTATCAAGCGAGGCAGAGCGAACCATTGATAATATATGTACAGACAAACAGACAGACCCCCCCCACACACACATACACACACACACACACACATACTCACACACATACACACACATTTAAAAATTATGTTTAGCTCTTGCATATTGTTGTCATTATTCATTTACTGCGTTGTACAAGGTTAAACACTGTTCTAATGCTGCACCCAATTTCCGATTTTGTGTCGGATGTTTCTCTTTCAGTTACCCTGTTTAGTTCTGCGTTAGTATGACTTCGAACGTTTCTATAAACTAAAGACGTTCCAACTGTGACCATCCTGTCTTTTTATTTTAAGCACTAATATATTTAACATAACTTTATGCAGTGTATTCTTTTTTTTTTTTTGTAAGATGGTAAAGTGTAGTTTGAGGCTGATTAAGCCGTTATTTCCGTTCTCATATTACGCTCTCTCACCGCCACGTCTTTGTTTATAGGTATTATATATATATATATATATATATAGTGACCAGGAAAGGAGTTTGTGGAAAAGGAGTTTAGTTAAATATACAGACCAGATCAAAAGATTGCGCTTCTCTCGTTGGATTTGCGCTTCATCTTACTGTTATTGGTCTTTTCATTTTCTTTGATATTTCAGCTAATAACCATCTTGATAACCTATTCTTATGAAATTTGTGTTGATATTTCCTTTGCCAGTTTGATAAATAATTGTGTCTATTTATTTGAAGTTGATATGTCAGTGCATCAATGAGGTATACTCCGTTCTGATTATAGCCTAACGGAAATGTCTGATCAGTATCGCTGGAGTGACTTCTTTAATGGTGTTCTTTTCATAACTCTTATATACACACACACGCGTTCATACACATATACATACATGTACATACACAGAATCACACGTACAAACGCCCGCGTGCGCACACACTAACTCATATTCATACGCACACATAACGTAATACTTAAGAAATTATTGCAAAATGTACAGTACCCACAAATATTCTGCGTGAATACAGATTGATTACATACATGTATTCCTTCCTACATACATGCATACATACATACATACATACATACATTAACAAGCATACACACATACGGGTACACATACATACATCAATGTATATGGACACACGCACACATATTTAGATATACACATACATAAACGATTTCCTTTGACTAGTAAATTTTCTTCGCTTATAAGAGATCCTAAGAGCGAATTATTATTTGAATAAGGATGCTGAAACTATCAACATCAACTTCACACAGAAAAAAACACCAACTACAACATAAGCATGTATTGTGTTCTGTATGTAAAGTTTTATAATGTAACTAAAACTTCCCAAAAGTAAGGGTCATAAGATATGCATATCTATCTATCTATCTATCTATCTATCTATCTATCTATCTATCTATCTATCTATCTATCTTATCCCTCCATGTGTCTGTCTGACTGTCTGTCTGTCTGTCTGTCTGTCTGTCTGTCTCTCTAACTCCCAATCAATTTATCTATCTATTATCTATTTATCTATTAATGTGCACACTACCAGGGCAAGCTTTTGATGCAAGTCTGATGAAATGCTACTCGAGTGTTTCAGACCGCAAATATTACTCAACTTTTTACATTGAACTTTGACGTTTTAAACAGAGTGTTACAGAAACAGCTGTAACTGGTCATTGAAAATGTGTTAAATTCTGTATTTGTCTTATTGTTTGGATTATATTTTACTCTTCGCTAATCCCAGACGTTGGTTTTACCGATGCTACAACTTGATTTTCTACTACACCAGAAGAATTTAAGGCCACAATTCAAGAGTTAGATAGTCTCTTGAGTGCTGCATTGAAAATACTTCATCATTCTATCCTTTCTGGACCGCAACACAGACACACACAC
>NC_068984.1:103348769-103350259 GCF_001194135.2 Octopus bimaculoides | reverse complement strand
CACACACACACACACACACACACACACACGAATCCGTTGTAAAACGTTATATAACCACCACTCCATCTCTTCAAATGATACTCTGCCGGATATTTTCTAGGTTCGTTTCCAAAATATTTGGCGGGTATCTGGACTGTAGGTAGTGTGAAGTAGCACTTCCAGCCTCTCAAGATACCCTAGATTGCACCTGGTCATTTTGGTAGTGTGGTCTGGTACATTGTTATGCTGCAGGAGGGCGCATCTTCGATTGACTAATGCCAGGTAGCCAACTTTCAAAGTACCATATACTCGCTGCAGTTTTTGAGCAAAAATGTAAGCGTTCCCAGCATGACCATCTGAGACAACCTCAAAGTGCAACACCCTTTGAAATTCCACCAGACATACAACCTTCTGTTCAAGCCACCTTTGTTCTGAAGCCTAGCCGGAACGAAGTCGCTCATTTATTTTATTAAGATTACGAAAATAGATCCTTTTTTTTTATTATGCCCAGTTACAATTCGACTCCCCAAAACGGTCATCTCGAGGATTTGCCAGCAGTTGTTTGCAGTTGTTCATACGTCATTGAGGCTGGTCATTGGTCAGTTCATGAGATGTTTCTCGAAAACGTCTGTTCACAAGACCGAGCTTATGGCGATGTCCATTTATAAAGTTCTGTCGGCAATGTACGAGTGTTTGTGCTTCACTGTTGTTCAGCCATTTCAATCAAGGCCTCATCTTTCACAACAGAACGCCTCCTTGACCTTGTTTTGTCTTCGAGGCTGGTGTCACCTTACTGAACTAGTTTTGTGCCACACGTTCGTTGACATTTCCTGGGCAACATTAATTTCTTTTGCTGCTGTCCTTGAACTTGGTCCTTTTCCCCACAGGTAGCGGAAAATGGCTCTAATTGCCATTTTTCATTACTCATGATCAAAGCTCTAAAATAAAGAAAAAAAACGATGTTTATATGTTATATATAAAAATAAAAGATAAACAGTTCAACAACAATTGTACAAGAAGTAGTATCAAATTAATGATAAAAATCAGTAAAAATCCGAAAAAAACTTTTGGTTCAACCTGATACATAAGACTTTTACAAATGGGAAAATTTTCCCAAACTTTCATAAGTGCAAACCGGATCCTGATCAGATAAATATTTTTTCTTCTACTGCAAATAATATATGATCAACACAATGAGTACTTTGGACCAGCCCCTAGGGGCTTAATACTCGTAGGGGGGGGGGGGTATCTCTGTGTACACAAACTGAATATCCTACTGGATATTTAATCGACCATAGGTTTATCCAACAGGTTTATCCAACAGGTTTATCCAACAGGTTTATCCAACCCTACCTGGTGCCTATTCTTTTAAGTACCTGATTCGATCAAGAGTCCTTATTATATATATATACATATATGTGTGTGTGTGTGTATGTATGTGTGTGTATGTATGTGTGTACATATATATATGTGTGTGTTGTGTGTATATGCACACACACACACACACATAT
>NC_068984.1:103346236-103348740 GCF_001194135.2 Octopus bimaculoides | reverse complement strand
ATATATATATATATATATATATATAATGGCAATAATTCTAGGATGGAATTTATAAATACCTAATACATCGCTACACGGGTTTCCACGAATCACACGAGTTTAACATCAGAGTCTGTATCCTTGGGTTTTGAATAGTATAGTCCGTATTATCCGTGGGCATCTGGTTGATATTCATCATTGATTCATTTCATTAGGCGATGAATCACTGCGGGATGTTCATCACTTCTTGTCAGTATGAAGGCCAATCTAGCTATGTGACAATTTCTGTATGTACTTGGTAGGGGGGAGGTAGATGATGGGGGTAGAGAAAGGAATGGTAGTAATATGGGAAAGGAGGCGTGTATGGTGGTAATGGATTTATTTGCTATTCATTCTGCAGATTTTAAGGATGTTTATCCATTCAGCAGATTTAAGGATGATAGTACATTTCTTTGTTCTATTTCATTCAAGACTTGACCCCCCTCAATAAATTCTGAACCCAACTGGTGGTCAGCTGCTATAGAGTGGGGTTTATTAACTGAATTGACTAATACCTACCCTCTTATGGCGACTTTTTCACTGTTTCTGTTGTTATAGTGTGTATCATCTTAAACATTAGTATTTTCGTTTATTTGTTTGGATTCTATAATTTGTTACTTCTTTTCAAAATATTAAAAAAAAATTCCATGAATAATATTTTGTTCCTTTGCTTATATGATACGACCATCTCAGAGTGTCTATTTATCACGTTTTGCCTGGATGTGATTATTTTCAGGGTTTCTTCAAAGCACATATGTTGCATACTCGTGAAGTTCCGTTATATGGTGTAGCATTTTTATAATGGGCCAGTGGGTTGTGTATTCTACTCCATTCTGTTTTAGCCTCCAGACGAAGTTTGACACAGATGTGGAATGTCTTTTATTTATATTGGAAAACGATGGTAGATGGTTTCTCAGACGATTTTTCATGGTGTCAACAGTACAACCAATGTACACATATTTCTGCATATTTGCCTTCACCTCGCATTTGTACACTACATTCCGTATCATGTAGTTGCCGAATCTGCATTCGTCTTTACGTATGTAGTTACACATGATACTATTTTTTCCCTTCTTTTTCTGTGGCGTTGCTATTGCTGGTCCTCTTACTTCTTCCTCTTGTAATCGTGCACTCATTTTTCTTATGTTTGTATTGTACTTCTAAATTGATGAGTTTTTACTACCACTATTTTCCACCATTCTATCGTTGCAAAAGGGCAAAGGCTCGCTCAATCTTGATTTTCAGTATGTTGTGGGCCTCGTCTGAGCTTTGTAGCATAATGTGGGATGGGGAAATGCGGTGTCTTTTGGATCTGAAGATTAGGGCCAGCATTTGAGATGCATTTTTAGTTATATCTGCGATTTACTTTCACCAGGAGAGATCCTTGGTGATAGTAAGACCAAATGTTTGGAGTGATAGGGAAGGTTCTAGCTGCATGCTGTCCCTGATCAAGCTGTGTTTGGTATTATAATGTTTTCTTGGTATTAATATCGTTTGTATTCTGTTATTTTGGCTATTCAAAGTGGAAAGATTGGCATTTACGCAATGGAAAATGCATGCAAAGCATTTGTTGATGTGTGGGTGAGTATATATACAAATATATGTATATACTAGCTGATGTACCCGGTAATTCCCGGAAAGTGGGGCTTATCCCTTAGTTCCGTTCTCATAATTGTTTCGCTAAGCCAATAACAACAATACAAAGCATGTAGCCCTTAAATCGGTTTTGTGCATTTACAGAGAGTACTAAACTGTCTTATACAGGATCTTGTTGTTAGGAATTCCCAATAAGTTATGAATACCCAAATTGTGAAGTCGGTTGTGTAATAACAGGAAATTAGTTGCCCGATAGCAAGAATTCAAATAAAGTACCCCCGAAAAAGGCTTTAATACATTCCCAGAGTATATAGAACATAAGAGGAAATACTAATAAGGTATGTATACTAAAATCGTGAAGAGTGTTACGTAATAACAGGCTAATCAGATATGAGATAATAACAATTCAGAGTAAATAACTCTGAAGAGGGCTTTTGTGCGTTCCCAGAGAATATTACCCACAGCGGCGCTAGTATTGGTAAATTCGTGAATAAGTCACTAACCGAAATAAGTGTGAATCTATTGTTTAGGAAAATAAATACTAAGAAATTATAAACTCAGTTTGATTTATACCAAATAATCTAGGAAAATGAATGGGTTATTTCCCTTGGCTATATATAACGACCCCTTCCAGGGGTGAATGGATAATTTCCATTGGTTTTTCAAATAAAACATATTAGATATATATATATAAGGATCCCTTGCAGGGTCCTTATTATCGATTTCTTCAACAATCTGAGTATGCCATGAGGTTTCCAGACCTGAGTTGTACTTACGTGTCAAGTTTCATCGAAATCGATAAAACGATGTAGGAGGAGCTAGCTAACAACTCCACAAACACCCCCACAGACAAAATTTCCCGCATATGTAGTATATATATATATATATAT
>NC_068984.1:103338684-103345583 GCF_001194135.2 Octopus bimaculoides | reverse complement strand
TATATATGTATGTATATATGTGTGTGTGTGTATGTGCGCGCGCTCGTAATATATATTCTGTAGTCTATGCGAGTAATAGGCAGAATCTTAAAAGCATAATATTTACCTGTTTACTGGCGTAAAAAAGTAAACTTGTAATGAGAAAAATATGTGATCCGTAACAATTTAGAAAATATAAGAAAACAGAAAAGTGAATGAATGAATCATTTAACATTTAGCAGGAGGCGGGGAAGGAGGCATCAGAAAGCGAAGTTTCAAGAGAAGCATATACAAACAGAATTGGAGCTTCCAGCGAAAGTATCGACATTGCAATAAGCGTCTTACATAATTTTACTTTTATTTTCTTGTTTCGGAATTGATGAAAATTGAAGTGAATTAATGTACTTATAATCACTATATCTAAATTCACACTTTAAAATTTATGGCTTCACTGACGCCAAAATAGACAGTCTGAATTAAAACTGTCAGTTTCCAGACGAATTTCAAATTTCCTTTCAAACAAATAATAAACTTGCAAACGATTTTAATAATCTCATATTGAAACCAGTTATCTCATAAAGAGTCTAAGATAAATACTGAGGTATATTGACCGAGCACAAGGCCAAATAACTTTGTAGATAAGAGGTGTAAGTGATTTAGTTGAAGCAATATACTATTATTAGTATTAGTATTTCTAGTTCACTGGTATGAAATTGTATATTTGAACGTGATAAACCTAGCGACATAATAACGTGTGGAAATCTTGTTGTTTTGTATATTATTATTATTATTATTATTATTATTATTATTATTATTATTATTATTATTATTATTATTATTATTATTATTATTCAGTAGTCTTATTTTTCATCACGTGCTTTCACTGCTCTACCGAGCGCAGCTATGTGTGCCTTGGGTATGTATTATGTTTTGCTGTGATGCTCTTATTTTTACTGTATTGAAAGCATTCTACGCAGTTAATGTGCAGTGCTTTGTAATGCTATTTTCTGAATGTTATATATACTTGTAAGTCCTGGTGTTTTTGTTAAGTATTTGTCTGAACATTTTTTTCATCATACCTAATGCGCTTACTATGATAGGAATTGTTTCTGTTTTTAGACTCCACATTCGAGTTACCTCTATTTACAGGTCTTTGTATTTTGAAAGTGTCTCCGTTTCTTTTAGAGACACATTGTCATCTGTTAGTATTGATACATCGATTAGAAAGCATTTCTTTTCTTGGTGATCTCTGACAACTATATCCGGCCTGTATGCAAGTCCCAAATCTGCCGTGTCTACGAATATATTCCTTCTTAGTAAGGACTGAGCAGCCAGAGACAGTATGATTTATTGTTTCTTCTCCATCTCCACATATCCTACAGTTACTTGTATTTCTTTTCATTACATGTTTTTGGTAATTTCTGGTGGGAAGGTTTTGATGTTGTGCGGCAGTTAAAAATCCTTCAGTCTCTGCTTTGAGTCCTGAGCTTCTCAGCCATTGTTGGGATTTTGCTTTGTCTATTTCTTTTCTGTTTAGTTTAACCCAGTATTTGCCATGAAGCGACTTTTCTGGCCTTCGTTTTATCATGATCCGTTGCTGTTCCAGTTTTAGTTTGGATTTCAGTTGTTTTACACCATTTGTTGTTCTTTTTCTTGATAGTTGTTATCAGCTTCCTTCAAGACTGAAAACAGTTTTTTTGTTTTGTGGCTATTCGTTTTCCTTGCTTCTGAAGTAGGCATTGCTGTAGTCCCCCGGTGGTTATTTTGTAATAGTTTTCTAGTTGTATAAGGCCTCTGCCACCTTTGATACGTTGTATATATAGCCTATGTCAGATTTCGAGTGGTGCATCCTAAATCCTGTCATTATTTTTCTTGTTTTCCTGTCTATTTTGATTAGTTCATAGAGTCCAGTAAAGAACATTGTAGCTATAACTTATAACTGAAACGGCTAGAGTGTTAATACCTATTATCTTGTTTCTCGCATTGAGTTCTGCTTTCAGTATTAAGCTAACTCGTCTGTAGTATTCTTTTTTTATCTTCTCTTTCATTTGTGTGTGTTGTATCGTATCCAGTTCATTGATTCCTAAGTATTTGTATGTCTTGCTTTCGTCTAATTCTCTTATTTCATTTGCTTTATCTAGTGTGATGTTGCTACTCTTAACTAGTTTTCCTCTTTTCAAGGTTGCTTTGACACATTTTCTAAGCCAAATTTCATGTTTATTTCTTTGGTTAATCCATGTATTGTCTGTAGTAATATTTCCAACTGTTTATCATTTGTAGCGTTAAGTTTTAAATCATCCATATATAAGAGGTGGCTGATTATTTTGCTGTGACAGTTGTATCCATATCCAGTTCTGTTTAGCATGTCAGATAAAGGCGTCAGTGCCAAGCAGAAAAGGAGTGGAGAGAGCGTGTCTCCCTGGAATATTCCTCTTCTAATGGGGAGGCTTTGGTTTTTATGAGTCCCACTTTTGTTTGGAGCTGTAGCACTGTCTGCCATTTATTCATGGAATGTTTTATATATTTTATGATTATTGGTGCTACCTTATTAATGGCTAGTGTTTCTAGGATCCATGTGTGAGGAATATTATCAAAAGCCTTTCGGTAATCGATCTAGGCCATATTTAGACTCTTCTTCTTTCTGCGGGTGCCTTCAGTTATGGCTTTATTGATCAATAGCTGATCTTTACAGCCATATGAACCCTTGCAGCAACCCTTCTGCTCTTCTGGAAACAGGTTGTTTTCTTCCAGATGCTTGCTCACTCTCTGCGATATTATTGCAGTAAAGGCTTTGTAAATTGTAGGGAGACAAGTAACCGGTCTGTAATTTTGTAGGTTTGCCGCTTCAGTGAACTTAGGAATTAGGATAGTTTTCCCTTCCGTGAGCCATTCAAGCACTGTCTCTGGCTCTGCTAGTATTTCATTAAATTTCTCAGCCAGCTTTTTTGTGTTCCTGCTAGGTATTTTTACTAGAAGTTGGGGATCTTATTATGCCCGAGTGCCTTCCAGTTCCTTAGTTTTTGCAGTGCTTGGGTGTACCTTGTTCTGTAATTTTATATTTACGTAGTATTTTCTTCTCTTCTTGTTGCTTAGTAGTGTTCATTGTCTACTAGTTTCATTAAGGATTGACAAACCTTTCCTCTCATTTTCTTTTTTTTTTCTGAATATTATTTATCCACAGGGTTTGTTTGGGTGGTGATACTCCTGTTTGGATGAGTTTTAGGGGGCATCCAGCTTCTTTTGTGGCCACAGAGGCTGCTGCATATATTATATCATTTAGCCTGGTCATATTGACATTTGTTTCTGTGGCTATTAGTTCTGTGACGACCAGGTTCATGCCATTTATTATTGATGTTGTTTTATTATCAATTTTAATTTTGGGGAAGTGCAATCGGTGGTCCATACTGAAATCTGTGGCTTTCAATTCTTTGATTATGCTAATTTTTAGAGTATCATCATTGTTAGTTTCACCTTCATTGTTTCCAGGTTTTAGATTTGTTTCATATCCCCACCCGTTCATATTTTTGTCCGTGGTGTTCTGGTTTGGTACATTTTGCACATCATTTATACATTCCTACGGCCTGGAGTTGTTGTCCTTCGTTGTTTACTTCGTTTTTGTTGGACATGTTACGCCTGTCTTTGTATTTTACAGTCCCAGTGCTTATAATAATATTTGACATTGCTGTGTGGCTACTATCTAGGTTTTCCTGATGTATTTTTCCTTTTAAGTGTTCTATTTCTATTTCTGATATGTTTTTTTTTTGAGAATATATCTCCGTATGTTTGCTAGAGTATTAGGGTTCATTGCTGTATTCAAATCTTTACCTAGGTTATTTTTCTTCCAGATTGTATTTGTATATGTTGAGTTTTCGTTCCGTGGGTAGAGCACTGCTGTAAAATAAGGGTGTAAGATTGAAATACATTCCTCACGTGTCCATTTATGCTTTTTTGATTTTAGTTGCGGGACATGAGGAATAACGTCTGGCCCTTTGTTTTGATGGTCGTTATTTGCGTAGGGTACCGGTCTGTTCATTTTTGGTGTGAAATGGTTTTGCACGTGTAGTTTTTCGTACATTTTGTGTAACAAGTTTAAAGTACATACTTCCTGTTTGTTATCTTTGGGTTGAATAATTCGGGTATTATTTAATTTACTTTTCATTTGTTTTGTGCATGGTGGTTGAGGACAGAGATGGTCTGATGTTAATTTGATCGTAATATGGCGAGCATGTTTACACGTATTGTGCGAGTGACAGAGATGAGACACAGTTAAAATACATGATTTCATTTGGAAAATATAAATAAATTTTAATGAGTATTACTTACTCGGATATAGTCCAACACTTTTAAGGAGCATTACTTACTCGTGTGTAGTCCAGCACCTTGTCAGTGTGAGGAGCGTATTTACACGTGTTGTGTGAGTGACGGAAATGATACATAGTTAAAATTCATCGTTTCATTCGGAAAATAGAAATAAAAATTTTAATGAGTATTACTTACTCGGATATAGTCCAACACTTTGTCAGTTATTTTAGGCTCCATTTGTTGCCTTTATTCCTGATGTTTTTGGATAGGTTTCGGTGCAGTGTTTGTTTTATCCCTCTCACATGTTAAACGTCCCCGGTGTTTCATTATTATTATTATTATTATTATTATTATTATTAAAGAGTCAAAATTAAAAGAAGAGTGTCATTGTTATCTAATGAACGATATTTCGACATCTTGTGTGTCTTCAACGGGTTCAAAATATAAATTTGTCAATCTACTTCATTTTGGTTAATGTAGAAAGGATTGAGGTAACTCCTCCTGAAGATTGAGGTAACTCCTCTTGTCAACATCCATTAGTTAGTAAAGTACTTTTAACGCCATTAGTTAGTGAAGTATTGTCAATATCCATTAGTTCCTAAACTACTGTTAATGTTCATTTGTTTGTAAAGTACAGCTAATGTCCATTAGTTACTAATCTACCGTCAATATCCATTAGTGAGTAAAGAACTTTTAATATCGATTAGTTAATCAAGTACTGTCAACGTCCGTTATTGATATATATTGACCAGGTATGACGTAACTCAATGGGATTATCACTATCAATTTGACATAGATCTGACAATGTCCGTGAAGCATAGACAATGTGAGTTAGATAATGTGACAATATTAAGCAAAACCATTACTGTTATAGTCGTTAAAATGGACAATTTGACGCTGTGCTGTCGATGTCAGTTAAATAGTCAATATAACTCTATACTTAAGGCGGCGAGCTGGCAGAATCGTTACTGCGCCGGAAAAAAATTATTAGCGGTATTTCTTCCGACTTTACGCTCTGAGTTCAAATTCCGCCTAGGTCGACTTTGTCTTTCATCCTTTTGGGGTCGATAAAATAAATACCACTTAAGCACTGGGGTCGATGTAATCGAAATACTCATTTGACATTGTGTCAAATCAATAATTGACTTGCTGTCTGGAGGTCGATGATTTGTTAGTTGGGTCTGTAAATCAAATGCAGCAAAATTATTTATGGTCTTCTCACAGAGAATTGATCGATGCTGTCATTAAACGCAATATAAAGGACTTTTCTAGTGTCACCAAACTGCTACAGAACTACTTTAGAATATCTGATGATTAGAGATCAGAATATGGTAAGAACCAACGATAGATTACGTCACTGAAGGGAAGTTAAAGAAGCATTCTCTAGAAATTAGTTGTCTTCTATTTTATCAATTTTGCATGATTCTTTCCATAGAATATATGGCGTTTTCAAAGTACCTCATAGTGTTAACCAGTCTGATTAAATTAATAATTAATAACATTTTATGTTATAACAATTGCTATAGATTTCATGTCGATCGAGTTTCTTAAATGTATAGAAGGCGAAAAATAAATATGTCTCATATAAGATAATTAATTAACTTTCCAGACTCACAATTATCTGTTTTTCAGGAAACCATTTCCCAATTCATATTCAAAGTATTCATTCAAGGAACTTTTGTATTAGTTGACACATTTTAAAATAAAATCCCGCTTTAATAGAGGGCGAAATAATTTAAATTCTAAGCCATATATTAAATATTGCGTCTCGAAACACACTGACGATGCTAACTGGGAAAGTAGTCATTTGCTCTCTCTATAGAAAGTCGTTTACTAGAATTAGAACTTTTTGGAAATTACAAAAATAGATCCATTCTGAAGTATAAACATCGGCAACTTACATGGTGGAATAAGAATAGAAGGATAACGTAGGGGAAATATCCAACCACCGTAGAAGTGATTGTTCCTAGACGTAAATCTATCACAATCAAGAACTATATTTTTCTTGTCTTTGGAGAAGTCTTCACAAAGTTAAAAGTAATCAATGATGAATGTACAAGCCGAATAAAGATAGATCGAACTAAATCTGATTTATAGTCTGTGATGGCGAATCATAGAATTGACAATTGATTCATTATCATCAAAGGCGGAAATTAAATTTTCGATATCTATAGCCTATGTTGGAGGACATGTTAGTCGTAACGTATGATAGGCCAGAATCTATATACATATTAATAATACTAAGTTTAAATAAAAACAATCAAAACAAACCTGGCTATTAATGAAACTAAAAATCGAAATAGGATCAGCTTATATATATTAAAAAAATCCAAAACAAATTAATATACTTTGGTAAACGTCATGTCAGGGTGGTGAGACATTACAAACATGAGACCCATCTCTCTCTTACTATCTCTCTCTTACTATCTCTCTCTTTCTCCTCTCTCTCTTTCTCCTCTCTCTCTTTCCCCTGTCTGTCTGTCTGTCTGTCTGTCTGTCTGTCTGTCTGTCTGTCTGTCTGTCTGTCTGTCTGTCTGTCTGTCTCTCTCTCTGTCTCTCTCTCTCTCTATATATATATATATGTATATATGTATATGTATATATATATGCATATATAT
>NC_068984.1:103337559-103338093 GCF_001194135.2 Octopus bimaculoides | reverse complement strand
CCCACTACCTCCGAGACCTCTTGGTCCACAGATTCTTCCCTAAACCAACCTCCCAACCCTGCTCCCGCCCACGCTGCCGCACTTGTCCTTACCTCTCCAACACCACCCTCCTCACCGGCATCCATCGTCGACCCTATCACATCACCGACTCCTTCACCTGCACTTCTACCAATGTCATCTACTGCATCTCCTGCTCTCTCTGTGCCCTTCTCTATACATCGGGAAAACGGGATGCCGCTTCGTTTTGGGATCACCACTACTTTATTATCTCCCGTTCTTCATAGCTCTCCTGTGTAACCCTTCTGTCCAGCATTCGCCATGATAGATCGCTAGCCATTACACATTCTTTATTTTTTCTCCTTGTTTCTTTCTGTGTTCCTTTCTGTGGAAGAGCGTAGGTTCAAAACGTTAAAGACTTTTTCTCTTCCCAAGCGTCAAACTAATACATCTGTTTGTTGTCTACACCACCTATCTCCGTCTTTTGATTTTTTTGGTGAATTCTCAATATATACATACATACATACATATATATAT
>NC_068984.1:103328997-103337270 GCF_001194135.2 Octopus bimaculoides | reverse complement strand
ATGTATATATATGTATGTATGCATGTATGCATATATATGTATGTATGTATGCATATATATGTATGTATTTATGTATATATATGTATTTATATATATATATGTATATATGTGTGTGTGTGTGTGTGTGTGTATATAACATTTTAATGTGTTCAGGCTATCGTTTCATGATTTCTGTTAGATCTCTAATGAGGGTGCATCTATCTTTTGACTTGAACGGTGCCACTTTTAAAGACTGCGGGTTGCAAAGTTACTTTATTGTGCTGTACAACGCTTTTAAATTTCCACAGTTATAAGTTTCCTGCATTTTCACTGGAACTTCAAACCACCAGCTATTCTTCACCTTACGAGTTTCTTATTACATTTCTTGAAGCTTTAAAAGAAATGAAAGAAATACCAGTACTGGTTCTTCTGCATCAAGGTATTTCTCATCTAACTTGTTCTTCTTTTCAAAGCGCCTATCAAATCAGTTTCGTTGTTCTGTTTTCTTGAGACCTAGTGCATCAGCTCCAGCATTGTTAAGTAGTATTTGAACTGACCATAACTTCTATCAAAGATAATGTTATCAAGTGTATTATGAAGATCATCTCGCGTTTCTGAACTTTGTAGTTTAAGCACATCTATGTGTTTTGGCATTTTGATCTCTGCTGCTCACACTTTTCTTCTGATTTGCATTCTCACCTTACTATGGTACAAATCTGTGATCTGTGGAACATTCTGGACCACTCTTACAGAACAAATAATCTTTTTGGTAATGATATAATCCAACATATGTCCATGCTTAAACTTTGTGCGTATCTACAGGGTGTCCACAAAGTCTGGGTACATGGGGATTAATGCATACTTTAAGAAATTATTATTTCTTATATTTAATTGGTTATGTTATGATTTTATTTATTCCATGTAGGTCACTGCCTACAAGTGTATTAATATTTTCAAGTAGTACGTAGAATTGATGTAATCCCCGTAAATCTTGAAAAAAAAAAAAAAAAAAAAAGAAGTTATAATCGATTCTTGGGTACTATCCAGAGTAGAAGCATATACTGAAATCACAGTCATGAAACGCCCGCATGACAGAAGAACCCTCAAGTGCATAATTCGATTACCTTGCTTCGGCTGCCAAACCTTTGTTCGGACACCAAAACCCACTCCTCTTTTCCGTTTCTCTCCACTCGATTTCTTCTATTAGAAGAACGTGTATCCAGCAGCCCTCTCTGAAAGATGATCTTCATCATTAGGACCGTTTTCGGAGAGTGCGTCTATGTCAATATTATACCTACTTAAGGCGGCGAACTGGCAGAATCGTTATCACGCCGGGCGAAATGCCCAGCGGTATTTCGTATGTCTTTACATTCTGAATTCAAATTCCACCGAGGTCGACTTTGCCTTTCATACCTTTCGGGGTCGATAAATTAAGTACCAGTTGTGTATAGGAGTCGATCTAATCGACTGGCCCCCTTTCCCCAAAAATTTCGGGCCTTGTTCCTTGAGTAGAAAAGAATATTATACCTGCTTAATTCACTGCCGACAACAGCAGTTCTGTGTTCTGGATCTGAGAATGATTCCCGGTCTAGAAGCAAATTTCAGTTTGATTCTGTTCTTTTCATACATACATACATACATACATACATACATACATACAAACATGTATTACACACACATACAGACACGTACACACAAAAATACATATTTACCGTTTAACATATATTTAGATGTGTGTTTGTGTAAGTTGGAGCAGCAGTTAAGGATACAAGGGCTACACACACACACACACACACACACACACACATACACACAAACACACAAACATTTAGTTAAAATTTATATCTTTTTTCTCTGAAAGGTCCATAACTACGCCCGATTTATCAAACCAAAGCTATAAATATACTATAAATGTATTTTTAACTGTATTTTATCAAAAGCCGATGCAGAATGGTTTGTAACATTAAGATACAGAAAATACATGATGGACAAAGTTTGCTTATGAAAAGCAAAATTTCAAAAGCAGCTATTAGAATTGAATAAAGCAGGACGTTAGTTTGTGCTATCTGAAACGCAAATGGGTAACATTACACGATGTTAATACAAATTATGACATAGTATACGTAAAAATCGATAAGAAATAAAAGTAAAAAGAACAGAGCATTTCCAAAGGAATGATGTAAAATAATGATGACATGGAAGTTTACAGTTCATTCCATATGCGTTTGGATCGATAAACAGAAGGTTGTTAAAACTATCAGTAAACAGAATATTTCCACAATACACGAGGAACATAATTTTCGAGAGTATAAATAAGAAAATAGCGACTGAAAATGTTTGGGAAGTCTGTGTTTAAAATTTGTATTCATCTATGTGACCTTCATAGCCATGTCTTCATCCATGTGGCCTATGTAATTCACGTGGCCTATGTGGCCGTACAGATGGACTAGCTCAAATCTGTAATTCCAGAGAAACCGTTGACAGAAGCGAAAGGTGAATTATATCGGTGGAACTTAATTTGAGAGGAATAAAAACAATGGGGAGACACGTTTCAAAAGATAAGGAAGAGAAACTTAAACTAGAAAGAACCAAACAGGAATGAGCGAGAAAATAGTTGTAAAAAAGTAGGATGACAAAGTGTAGGATAATAAAATGATATAAGGGATAAACGAAATATAAATTTTGTTTATTAATTGAATTCAAAAGAAAGAATTTAGTTAGGTTTATAATCTCATTTTTATATTCGTAAATATCTTTCTTCCACTAAAATTATTTTCTTTAAAATCTGTATACTGTGTGTGTGTGAGTATATGTGTGTGTGCGTGTGTGTGTAGTTGTGGCAGGTGCGAATGTTAATTTGAAGCAAAAGTGTAAAAAGGCAAAATCTTTCTGGTGAAAAGCGAAATATTCAGAAAGTGTACTAGTCAGGTGTGTTGCTAAACTATATCAGCGGCTTTTAATCTTGGTCAGTCACCTTTGAGCGCTGTTTTGATTCCATCCACACAGGCTAGCACTTGTTTTCAGATTACATTATCACCACATAGACGGAAGACGAATGGTTGAAATGATGGGTCGTTGAATGAGTCTGTCTACAGGTAAAGACCTTTCAATACTGGATCCCACACCTTAGCGGCCACCGGTACAGAAGACGAAACGACGTCATTAGTATTTTTGAGACATAAACGGTGCGGAGATGATGATGTTGCTGGTGCTGGTGCTGGTGGTGGTAGTGGTGATGATATTGGTGGTGGTGATGATGGTGGTGGTGGTGAGGGTGGTGGTGGTGATGCTGCTACACCACCACCACCGCCGCCGCCGCCGTCGACATCATCATCATCGTCGTCGTCGAGAGTAGCATTTGTATCAATCCTCGATGTTCCTCTCCGCACTGCCAGCCTGACCGTGTTTAGCACAAATTCATACATTGCTTATATCTCTTATCGGCAACCCCTACGCCATAATCCCAACGTGCAGGCAAGACGTTATTCCCGTCACCCACTGGCGCTAGCGAGTAGGACAATCTCCTAAAGTGGCCGAGAGAGTGGTTGTGGGAATTGTGTCAGGATAACCAGCTTAGCACCAGGGTTCAGGGAGCTGAGCTATATCCCGAGACATCAATGTTTCCAAAAGAGCTCGTTCCAGACTGATCTCAAGAAACTGGTTTGTTATTAGTGTCCCTCTCTTTCTTCTCCTTCACTAATTAATGAAATTTCGGAGATGGGTGTTAGAGAGTTAATTGATACATATATGTGTCGTTTGTGCTGCTGCATATTTTTTGGTGGGGACCCTTCTGAGAGATTTTTGTGGTTTTGGTTTTTGCTGCTATTATTGATGTTGCTCATGTTGATGTGTTTGTGATATTGGCAGCAAGGAGGTTTTCACCTCTCCCGCGTGAGGGTCGAATGCCTTCTGGTGGTTGGTGCTACTGCATATGTAATACCTAGGCCTCGTACTCTTCACTCAAATTCTTATTTATACTTCAAGTTCGTTTTGATAAATTATTGGGTTGTCTAGCTGACAACGCCACTAATTTCCAAGATAAAATATTTGGCGTTTATCTCAGGTGACACAATTTTTTAGCGTTGCCTTGATTATTCGCTGTTTTTAAAGAGGATGGAATTAATAAATACTTTCGAAGGAGTAAGACGTGCATGTTTGCTCCATATTGACTTCCGTTTCTGGCGTGCTATATAGGATTCCACTTGTCTTTCATACATCTTCTCCATCTACTGGAGTAAATACTACTTTTGGAGTTTAAAAAAAAATTATTATATTTTACTTTCCCTGGCAGTGAGAAGCAGATTGTGTTATGCAGTCCTTGACATTCTGCCTGAATTTTTCTTTCACCGCAAACGAATGCTTCACCCACGATTTCGTAGATTTGGCAAACGGCATTGACTTGTTGATGTTGGTGGTGATGGTAGTGGCAAAAATGTTGTTTTTGGTGGTAACCAGGGCAATGATGGAGGCACAGCTGCAGGCAATCGTCTCTCTTGTTACATTCTCAGACTGTTGACGGTAGTTGTCGTATAATTGTCGATGTTGTTGTTTATTGTTGGGCACATTGTTGTTGCTGCTATTACTGAAGAACATGCTGTGTCTGTTGTTATTGCTGTCGTCATGGTGAGCTGTGATGAAACAGAGCTGTTTGTTTGCTTTGCCGTTGTTAATATATTTCCTCTGGATTTTGAACGAAGGGATTGAAACCTCTGTTTGTAAAACGAAAGTCAATTTTTCCCCAGTTCTTCTCTGTCCTCTTCCTCTCTCTCTCTCTTCCCTTACGTGTTCTTTCGTTATTCCTATATCTTACTCACGCGTAACCATTTCGTAAATTTGATAATGATTTAAAATAAGTTTTCAACAAATATATACTTTCAATTTGTGTCGGCTGTTTTATGGTTCGGAAAAATAAACTAAACACAACTCTCCTGGTAACCATCTCCAAAACAGAATGCGCAGCGAAATATAAATGACAAACCGACATCAAATTTTCTTTTTAAAATTACGGAGCTGCAAGATGCGTGAAATAGTCCAGAAGCAAAAATAATTTAAACAACAGCAATAATAATAATAATAATGATGATGATGATGATGATGATGATGATGATGATGATGATGATGATGATGATGATGATGATGATGATGATGATGATGATGATGATAATAATAATAATAATAATAATAATAATAATAATGATAATAATAATAACAAAAAATAAGGAACAAAAACTGTTAAGAGTATCAAGATCTCAATACGTTTACTTGCAGAAGATCGATATTATAACAGTAGCGATAGAATCTGTAGGAATGACATTGTGTATAATTAAAATTGGAACATAATACTTTAAAAAATAATTGTATTTGGAAAGCGAGAATATTAGAAAAGAATTAAAGATCTAGTATAAGAGACCAATAAAATTAACATAGAATGTGTTTAGACTCAAGATTGAGTTGTAATGTATTTTGAAACGCAATTCGTTCTGGCATTAGATTTTATAGCAGAGAGAGAGAGAGAAAAAAAGAGGTAAAAAGGAAATAAATATCTTCTTTATTTGCCTCGTCACCAGCAAAGACACAATAGCTAAAAGCAAATTCCTTACAATATCGTTTATCATTTGCTTGTTTCAGTTATTGGACTGCGGCCATGCTGGGGCACTGCACTGAAGTGTTTTAGTCGAATGCATTGATCCCAGTGCTTACTTTTTAAAGTGTCTGGTAGTCATTCTATTGTTTTCTTTTGCCGAACCGATAAGCTACGGGGACACAAACAAACCGGCACCTGTTATCAAGCAATGACAGGGGACAACAACAACCAAGGCAAACACACATATACGCGCATATACATACGCACGCGCGCGCACACACACACAAACATATATATACGCACATACTTGCATACATATATATATATACACATATGTGTGTGTGTGTATATATATATGTGTGAGTATATATATGTGTGTGTATACATTATATATATATATATATATATATATATATATGTATATATATAATGCACACACACACACACACACACACACATACATGCATATACATATACACGATGGGCTTCTTTCAGTTACTGTCTACCAAATCCATTCACAATGCCTTGGGCAACTCGAGGTTATAATGAAGACACTTGCTTAAGGTGCCATGCCGTGGGAGCGAACCCGAAGCCATGTGGTTCAGAAGCAAACTTTTTATTACACAACAACGCCTTGCGCCCAATTCAGCTTTTTCTATATTTATTTTTATTAGTCAGATAGTGAAAATGTTAGTTTGCGTGTCAGAGAGAAAAAAGCAAAAGCAAAAGGAAACAAATGCTAATGCAGAAAACGCCAATAATTTTACAATAGAAACAACATAAAACACATTCTAGGGTTGGGGGGCTTACGACGAAGTCTCTACGTGGATCTTGACCTGCTAGAAATAGCTATCACGAACGGGCACATTAAACAAACAAATGAAGGGGTTTCTATTCAATTGCAGAATATCGTAAAAATAACACCAATTTGCACCGCCCACCAATTACTCCTTACCATCTTAGGAAAATAGGACACAATGGATAATTGATATTTACACTAGAAGCATTTTTGTGTTTAGGTATTGATTAAATTTTCAAGAAATACATTATAAGCTACACAAAGTAGGTACATGCTTACGTACATACTTACGTACATACATACAAATTCGTTTATATACCAACAAATTTGCACAAAAAACTAGAATTACTCGGTTCCACGGAGAGAAAGCAAAAGGAACTGACGTGGATGATCTAAATCCAATCTATTATAAGCACAGAAAATACCTAAGACATTCCAAAAATTTTGCCTATGAGATTCTTTAGTGAACAGATGCACACACTTAGATGCATGCACCGACAGCTCAACCTACACACCAACTTAACCACACATTTACAAACACCGTGAACCCTCTTAACTGAAAAAGTCTTGTCACTTTGTTAGAGACCGGTTTGAACTCTGCCACGAAGAACTTAAATAAAACTCAAAGAAAAACATACATACATATATTCATACTACTTGTATGGATTAGTAACGTTATATAGAGATAATCATATATGTATTCATACGTATGTACGTATGTATACGTATGTGATACTCATGTACATATTTAAGTGGAATGCATAAAACTCTCAGTCCTTGAGTCACCTATGTAACATTGAATATATGATATATATAGGATATATATATAGTTTAAATTTACAGAAAAACAAAAGAGGAAGACAGGTGTATAAACAAACAAGTGTATTTGTTTGACGTACGTTTCGAGGCTACCCTCTTCAACAGAAAGGAACACGAGGAAATAAACAGAGAAAGAATATAAAAAACAAACTTGTGTATTTAGCGATCAACCATATATATATATATATATATATATATATATATATACTATGCAGAAGTCAACTTTAACTTTTATACTTTCGGGGTCGATAAATAAAATACCTATTAAGCACGGATCCATTCTTCCTTTTTATTTGCTTATTTCTTTGCTTTTATCTCTCTCTCTCTCGCTCTCTCGAATTATTGGTCCTTGGTGTTAGTAAACCTAACATCAGTCGCATCACATCTCCTTTTCGCGTGAAAATTACGACCTTACCTCTACCAACATTGTCTTTTAGCAGAAAGACAAAAAGAAGACATCATCTTTGAATCCTAAATTCAAACACTGGTCTTTCTCGCTGATTACCTCATTGTTTCGTAAGTCGACCGCAAAGATGTTCTGCTCATCAGTACATTAAAGGAACTTGAATGTTGGATGTACCATCGATTGATACCATTGCATGATACTAATAAAGATCAGATTGTAAGTAATTTGTCTACGGCACTCAAGAGCAACGGACATTAAATGGTTCGACAGTTACTCACTTTCTGAAAGTAGAGTAACTTATCGATAGCATAACTTATCAATGAATGACAAGTAGTCCTGCTGAATTTTCACACTTTAAGATATTGCTGAGGTAACTATTTGATTCAAGACTAAGAGATATCAATAACGGTTCGATAAGAACTTCAGCACAATTGGCAGAATAAGGCACCAAAGGCTCACGAAAAAACAACAAAAAACAAAAATATGGACAGTGGCGAACTCTTCGGAATTTGTCACCTCCTGCTACTGTAACTATTTCTGTTGCTACTGTTCCCTCCTTCTTCCACCTCCTCATTCCCCTCCTGCTCTTTTTCTTCTTCTTCTTCTTCTTCTTCTTCTTCTTCTTCTTCTTCTTCTTCTTCTTCTTCTTCTTCTTCTTCTTCTTCTTCTTCTTCTTCTTCTTCTTC
>NC_068984.1:103317207-103328436 GCF_001194135.2 Octopus bimaculoides | reverse complement strand
CGGGCATTGTGAGTATTTATTGAGCGAAAACACCTAAAACTCCACGAGGCTCCGGCAGGGGATGGTGGCGAACCCTGCTGTACTCTTTCACCACAACTTTCTCCTACTTCCTGTTTCTGTTGTGCCTGTAATTCAAAGGGTCAGCCTTGTCACACTGTGTCACGCTGAATATCCCCGAGAACTACGTTAAGGGTACAAGTGTCTGAGGAGTGTTCAGCCACTTGCACGTTAATCTCACGAGCAAGCTGTTCCGCTGATCGGATCAACTGGAACCCTCGACGTCGTAAGCGACGGAGTGCCAACAACATAAATCCAATTACCTGTATTTCCATGGCGTATGAAAGACCGAGATCACACCATTCCCTCAGAATAGAACACCGGTCCGTTACAGGGTTCAATGTAAGTAATTTTGAAGGGAGGGGCTAAGTTGATTACATCTACTCTAATATTTGGATGGTACTTTATTTTGTTGATCTCGAACGGATTTGAACTCAGAACGTAAAGAGCCGGATGAAGAGCCGCTAAGAATTTTTGTCCAGCGTGCTAACGATTCTGCCAGCTCGTTGCCTTCTAAAGCATTATACATTTGAAAATAAATAATAAATTTTGTACAATAATTGCAATTTCAGTAGATTTGCTCTCCAACTCCAGATTTCAGTTGTCGCAACTAAGCGGACAGGTCTGTGGTCAATACGATGCATTTAATATATTGGCAAGGTTTTGTATAAAATTTGTTGTTTCTATTATTTTGTATTTTGTATTTTGTAACAGAAGTAATTAATGGTTATTGCCACGCATTGATAATATGGTGAATATTGTTTTCGATAATTCCCTATTGAATTTCTAACCTTTATTATTAATGCTAGAACCGCGGTTATATTTTCTCTGATATCAACAATGGCGTTAGTTACAATGTGCAACGTTATATTTATCAAGTTACTGCTGACAATAAAAAAAGATATAACAGTTGCATGTTATCTCTTTTTTATGAATGGAAAGGAATATTTTCTGCTGAATGTAACATATTTAGTTTAGAAAAAATATAAAATTTTCTCGGTGTTAAGAGAAAAGGGGGGAATATATAAGCATAAAAATAGCTATTATTAGTTTTTATTATATTGAGATAGCCTTATAAGGGAGCGAGTGGCAGAATGATACTTAGCGCGCTGGACAAAATACTTAGCGGCATTACGCCTGTCTTTGTGCTCTGAGTTCAAATTTCACCGAGGTCGACTTTGCCTTTCAACTTTTCGGAGTTGATAAAATAAATACCAGTTGAGTACTGGGGTCAATGCGATCGACATACCTTCTCCCCCGAAATTGATGGCCTTGTGCCTCATCTGAAATCATTATATTAAGAAAGCCTTATAAGACTGCGTGTGGGAGAATAATAGTTACTACGCTGGACAAAATGCATTGCGGCATTTCGTCCGTTTTTACGTTTTGAGTTCAAATTCCACCGCGGTTGACTTTGCCTTTCACCCTTTTGAGATCAATAAAATAAGTACCATTCGAGCACTGTGGTCGATGTAATCGACTAGCTCCTTCCCCTCAAATTTCGGGCCTTGTGCCTATAGTTAAAAGCGGCAGGCTGGCAGAATTTTTAGCACACTGGGCAAAATGTTTAGTGGCATTTCGTCCGTCTTTATGTTCTGAATTCAAAACCTGCTGAGGTCGACTTTACATTTCATCCTTTCGGGGTTGATAAAATAGGTACCACTTGAATACTGGAGTCAATGCAATCGATTTACTCCCTCCTCCAAAACTGCTGGCCTTGTGTCAAAATTTGAAACAATTATATTAAGATAGCCTTATAAGGCAGCAAATGGCAGAATCGTTAGCGCACTGGACAATATGCTTGGCGGCATTTCATTCATCTTTACGCTCTGAGTTCAAATTCCACTGAGATCGACTTTGTCGTTCATCTTTTTGGGACTAACAAAATAAGTACCAGTTGAACACTGGGGTCGATGACATCAACTAACCTGACCCCACCAAATTGCTGCCCTTGTACCAACATTTGAAACGATTGTATTAAGATAGCTTAAGGCGGGGGACTGACAGAATCGTCAGTTTGCTGGACAACAATTCTTACCAGTATCTCTTTCATTACGTTACGTTCTGAGTTCAAATGGCGCCAAGGACGTCTTTGCCTTTCATCCTCTCGTGATCGATAAAATAATTAAGTTCTGGGTTGATGTAATCGACTAAAATTGCTCTTTCCTAAAATTGCTGGCCTTGCGCTAAAATTAGGAACCTGAAGGTGATCAACTGGTAGAATCTTTAGCACGCTGGACAAAACGCTTGGCAACATTTCATCCAGTTTTTATTATGATTCAAATTGCCGAAGTCGACAGCTGAGTACTGCAATCGATGTAATCGACTAGTCCCTTCTTCCCAAATTTCAGGACGTGTGCCTTTAGAAGAAAACAGTATATTAAGATAGCTTTTAAAGCGATAAGCTAGCAGAATTGTAAGCACGTCGGACAAAATGTTTTGTGGAATTTCTTCCGGCTCTTTACGTTCTGAGTTCAATATCCACTGAGGTTGGCTTTGCCTTCTATCCTTTCCGAGTAGATAAAATAAAATACCAGTGAAGTACTAGAGTCGATATTATCGATCCACCCATCACGCCTCAAAATTAGAATTATATTAAGATAGCTTTACTGTTAAGAGGAAAGGCCAATTGTCAATAACTTTTTTATTGCGGTTTAGTGATGGTAGGAAGGGTCCAGTTGCCTGTAGTGTAGAGGGAGAACATTAGGGATGACGTTTTTCTTAAAAAGGAACTTGGTCCGATATAGTATTGGTCAAGGCAATACTATAACTGATGATGGGGTTAAATCTGGTGATGGATTACACTTATCCGGCTAAAAATATATTTTACAGTAAAGAATAATATATCACTCCTCTTAGTTGCAATACTTAATAATTTTATTTGATTATTTTTTTGTTATAATAATTCAATTGTTAGCATAACAGTTCTTTCTTCGTTAAGGTGGGAAGCAGATAGGATCGTTACCGCGCCGGATAAAATACTTAGCAGCATTTCTTCCGATTTTACGTTCTGAGTTCAAATGACGCCGGGACCAGTTTTACCTTTCATCCTTTAGGGGTCGATAAAATAAGTACCAGTTGATCACTGGGGTCGATGTAATCGACTTACTCCCTCCCCCAGAATTGCTGGCCTTGTGTCAAAATTTGATACCAATATTTCTGCGCCTTCCAAATCTTTAGCATTTTACCGTTAATTATATTACTGATTTTGCCATTAAATTTACCATTAACTACACCATTAAGTATACCATTAATTATATTATTGATTATACCATTAATTATAATATCAATTATACAATTAATTACACCATTAAACATACCATTAATTATACCGTAATTTTTCATTAATTACACCTGTATTTTTGTTTCTGAAGATACCGTGTACGTTTAACTAATAAATTTAAATTGATTAAAATACTGTAATAGTGACATGAAGATGAAAGCCCTGAACATTATTTCTACATTCTCTCCCCCTCTCTTTCTGAGTAGATTTTGCTTCCCATTCTGTTGTACATATGCCAACAATGACATGGAAACCTATTGCACATATATCTGTTTCCCTTGCTTCCAACTGCTTATCATGTATTATAGTGAATGTCAGTTTGAAATTGCTCTCTATTCACTGATTAATGCCATGTTTTATCAGGTTTTATTATTCTGGAATGCTTTATCACTTCATTTATTCTCCCTGTTTATTTAATTCTTTGATTCATCCTGTAGATCAGGTTTTCCATCAATGTCAATTCTAAACTACATACGTTGAATAGCAGCAATTCAACGGTGGAATCTATGCTCGATACAAAAAAATGTTGTAAAATAAATCGAATGCCACCATTTTATAGTTCACTTTACCTTCACAACTTGTTGGATATTCTTTATTATTTTCATTGAGTTACCTTTTAGCATAATAATAGAATTTCAACTTCTTTTTTTTTTTTAATGTTAGTAATGTATTAGGAAGTGAGTTTTTACGAATTCATTGTCGACAAAATATTCGTACGGTCTTGATATTTCTCTGCCTGGATAAACAGCGGAATGACTTCCATCGTAAATTTGCTCGAAAAAGCCTGATCTAGAGGTAAAATAAAAACAACAATAACAACAGCTGCATCATGATCATCATCATCATCATCAACAGTAGCTGTAACAATAACAGCATCAACAATAACTCTTGAAAGATGATTAAGAGAAGACATAAAAATGCTTTCATGTATCGTACAGCTGGAAAATTGTTTTACTTTCCAAATTGTAGCGAGAAGCCTAGTCTATTGCCAAGAAGATCTCGATTAAATGAATATAACCTCTGCCTCGGCTGCTTGCTTTAAACTTCATGTAACGCTCACACAAAATCTCTTCTCAACAAAATTTTGATCTAAGCAACTATTGTCTTATCCTCATTTAAACATCTCAGATATGATGAAAACATTCGCAAATAACCATATACTTAATTGTCGTCAGCCTGTTTCCTTTCTAAATGTCCACTAATACAGGTTTCGTAATGCTAAATCAACTGGAAATTTGCTTTGCTACGTCATTCTCCAGTGGTTGTAATCACCTTTCATAGAACTCCAGTGTAAGCAATGTTGTTACTGTTAACATCAGCTAATCCTTCTACTGCATCTGGTATTAGAACTTTCTGGATAAATCACACATCTATGTCTTTCGTAGAGTGCGTTATCACGGCTTTCCAACCCTTGGGCCTTCGACTACTGATGGAATCGTAAGAGCACCGTGGCGACAAATCGTACACTAATTTTATCCATCAGTCGCGGTTGTTGGCCAGAACTTGGATCTCCATTAATGATTTGCGAGTCCAAAGGACTCTTATTTTATCGATACTAGAATGATTTAAGAATTGGTTATCTTTCCTAAACTGTTCCATCTATAAATACAAGTTCAAATATGCTTGTGGCACATTCAAGCCCGTATCGATTTTATACTACCAGATAACCATTCCGAAGTGCTTACACCTCACAGTCTGGATAGGTGACACTGCGAGCTGATTTTAGGTGTACTTACACCATTTATCTATAGTGAGAAATGTTCTCCATGACAAAACGCAGTGAATAGCCTTCTTACGAGTTCGAATATGTCCTAAGTATATTTGAACTGGAAATAATCTTATAGTTATATACATCACTGCTTAGCGCTTCTTCCCCGTAATTTGCTCCACCTGCATTACTTCATGTATTCTTATAGAGACCATACTACATTTCTTTTCTCCTTAACTTCCAATACTACTACATTTCTTAAATGACTGACGCCATACATAGACTACCTCCAAGAACTGATACTTGAACCAAATTTGGAAATGGCGACATTAGAACTTACTCCCCTTCAGACTCAGTCAACTGGCAGCACACTACAATCACTCATTCAGAAACAGACTAATTTTTCTTTCTGTCTCTTATGCAGCTACTACTACGCTTCTCCACTGCATAGTTCTATACATTAAAGCGGTCCCCAACTTTTTTGCACCACGGACCGGTTTCATGCAGGATAATTTTTCCCACGGACTGGGGAATCATCCGCATCACAAAACATAATGAAGTGCGCAGTATATAATTTAATTATCACAAGGTAACCTCTCGTAGTCCGAGAAAGACAGTTCTTTTGCTGAACAAACCGGCATAAAAGAATTTTTTACAGCGATCAAATGTATGCGCTGTACATTAGCTCACTCTCTCCATCAAATCGACGTTGTCTGAACAGGTGCACAGTGTAGTATTCGTCAGGTGTCGAAGTAATCGCAGAGCAACGTGAGATGAAGTGTTATGCTCAAGAACACACCGCACCACCCGGTTCAGGAACAGAAACTGCGATCTCACGATCGGGAGTGCAACACCCTAACCCCTAAGACCATGCACCTTCACTCATTCATAAATGCTCTAACTACATACCATCACATCAATAAAATACACAGCACTTCGTTTCTCTGTTCAATCTTACCTTCCAAAGCCAGAGTTAAAGTTTTTGCCAGGAACAATAATTCTCCATAGAACAGAATCTCTCTGAAATTTCTGTCTACAGGAATTTCCCACAGAAACTAAACTGAAGAAGGTCAAGCTGAACTTTAACCACAAAGGTCATTGACGCTTCGCATTCTTCTTTGACCGATTATAATTAAAAATGGTAAAAGAAAATAAAAAGAAAAAGAAAAAGAAAAAGAAGATATTTCAATGGTTGATTTATACAATAAATTATGTGAAACCGATTTATACCTCAACGTCTAACTTATTCCATTTTATAACACTGGATTGACTAAGATGCTACAAGTTCAGGCTAGTCTTGATTGAATTACTACAACGTTTGTTCCGCTTGGGCAAACAACAGTTTCAGTTACTCCATGCACTTATAATGTGCACAAATAATCATCCCCCCCTCGTTTATTTTTTCTCATTTCCTTTCTTTCTTTCTTTCTTTCTTTCTTTCTTTCTTTCTTTCTTTCTTTTAACTGTTTTCTCGCTTGGCTGCGTGCTTGCGAGTTGTTAACGCATATCTCATACACACACTTAAGATCCATACATACACGCGGACACACACACACACACACACACACACACACACACACACACGCACACACGCATACACACACACACATGCACAAACATACATGCATGCATAAACATGTACAAATACATACATAAATAAATATTTGTGCGTATATGTATAAATACATACATAAAAACATAATTGTGCGTGTGTATGTGTGCGTTTGAGCATGTGTGAATGTGTCTTTGTTAAGTATTTGTACATTTGTCTTATTAAGTAATCGACAAACATTATTACAAGTACATTTAGACGAACACAATATGGCATAGAGTTAGATAAAGTAATGTTCTGTGATCTACGTAATGGAAATTGAAAATTTTTAACATATTTAAATACTAGAATATGTAACAGATATATATATATATATACATGGATACGTACAAATGCACATAAACATACATACTTACGCATACACATATACATATACATACTTACATACATACATACATACATACATATATATATATGTGTGTGTGTATCTATCTATCTATCTATCTATCTATCTATCTATCTATCTATCTATCTATCTATCTATCCATCCATCTATCTATCTATCTATGTTACTCAGCAGAAGTTTCAAAGTCATTCAGGGCCTGAAAGTTTTGTGCATAGGCAATAAACAAGTGTATAATAGCATTTGGTAGCCGATACCCGCAGTGAAGCTTTCGAAAGCACACTATAAGTTTTGTTTTGCCCAAATTATATTGAAATATAAATGGGTGTACAGTGGAATGCCTAAAGAAAGGAGTGACAATGATTGAATGGTTAGTAAGGCTTATGAATGTTTTTTATATGGCTGGAAGAGTACCAAAGGACTGGTGCAGTGCCTGTATAGCCACTGCACAAGGGAAAAAGGGGATAAATGTGAGTGTGGAAATTTTAGGGGTATAAGTTTGTTGTGTGTGGTTGGTAAACTGTACGGGAGAATTCTGATTGTAAGGGGGAGGAACCAGACAGAGAGTATACTTGGGGTGTGTACTAGGGGAGAGTTACTAGGGGAGGTGTGAAGTTTTAGGTGTGGAAGGGGGTGTGCAGATCAAATGTATATGGTAATGCAGACGTGTGAGAAGTTTTTGGCAAAAGGGAGGGAGATGTATTGGGCCTTTAAGCATCTAGAGAAGGCATATTACCGTCGGATAGGGATGCAGTGTGGTAGGTATTGTGGTTGTATGGAGTAGATGGTAGATTGCTGAGGGTTTTTATAGAGAAAGTAGGGCGTGCGTTAGGGTGGGTGGTGAAGTAAGTGAGTGGTCTGATGTGAAGGTGGGGTTAAGACAGGGTTGTGTGATGTCTCTGTGGCTGTTTAATTTATATATGGATGGTGTGGTGAGAGAGGTAAATGCTAGAACCTTTGGTAGGGGAGCCCAAATGGTGGGAGAAAATGGAGAGAAATGGCAGGTGAGTCAGTTGTTTGCTGATGAGACAGAACTGGTGGCGGATTCAGAAGAGCAACTGAGGAGACTGGTGGTAGTTTGGAAGAGTGTGTGGGAGGAGGAAACTGAAAGTGAATGTAGCTAAGAGTAAGGTGATGAGATGTTCGAGAGATGGAATGGCTGGTAGGATGGATGTGAGTATAAATGGTGAGATGTTAGGGGAGGTGAGTGTTTTTAAGTGTCTGGGATCACATGTGACGGTGAATGGGAGATGGTGGCTGAGGAAGTGGGATACAGAGTGAGGGAGGGGAGTAAGATACTTGGAGTTGTGAAAGGTGTGTTGAGAGATAAAAGGTTGAGTATGAAAGCGAAAAGAAGTGTGTATGAGGGTGTGACTGTGCCGATAATGTTATATGGTGCAGAAATGTGGGGGCTGAGAGAGGCTTAAAGGAGGCGACTAGAAGTGTTTGAAATGAGATGTCTGAATGCTATGGTTGGTGTGACACACATAGACAGGATGAGGAATGAGGAGGTGCGAAGGCGAGCAGGAATGAAAGAAAATCTTACAACCAAAATGGACAGACAAATGTTGAGGTGATCTGGCCACATAGAGAGGATGGATGAAGAGCGGATGGTAAGGCTGGTAATGAAGGCAGAAGTGGTAGGCAGCAGAACCAGCAGCAGGTATCGGTTTGTGTGGATGGATGGAGTGAAGAAAGCTTTGGTGGTTAGCGGTGTTGGAGTGAGAGAGGCAAGAGAGTTTATGAATGATAGGAAAGCTTGGAGAGAGTTTGTCGACGGATGAGTGAATTTGAAGTTGCTCAAAGGGGTACGGAACCAGCATGATGCGGCGGGGTAAACCAGCATGTGTTTTCGGGCCCGGCTGTTGATACTGGGTGTTGCATTCTATGCCATGACGCTAGCATAGACCGGGGATCACCTCTTTGAGCTGGCAAATGAATGGAATGCCTGGTGTGTATCTTGTGGCTACCCCCTCTTAAGAAAATGGGGAATAAGCCTGGGTATATAGAAATATTGAAATACGCACACACGCGTGGGCGCGCGCGTGCACACACACACACACACACACACACACACTCTCTCACACATATTCATACATAATTGCAAATATTCATACATATGAGTGGTTGTGTGGTAAGTTGCTTGCTTACCAACCAGATGGTTCCGGGTTCAGTCCCATTGTGTGGCACCTTGGATAAGTGTCTTCTACTATAGCCTTGGGCCGACCAAAGCCTTGTGAGTGAATTTGGTAGACGGAAACTAAAAGCAGCCCGTCGTATATATGTATATATTTGTATGTGTATATATGTTTGCGTGTCTGTGTTTGTCCCCTCCAACATCGCTTGACAACTGATGCTGGTGCGTTTACATCCCCGTAACCTAGCAGTTCAGCAAAAGAGACCGATAGAGTAAGCACTAGGCTTACAAAGAATAAGTTCGATTTGCTCGACTAAAGGCGGTGCTCCAGCATGGCCGCAGTCAAAAATGACTGAAATAAAAGAATAAAAGAATACATACAATCAAACGTATATACATACATAGATACACGCACACACACATATATGCATTCATACACAAACACATACATATATACAAAGGTACGTTAAACGTACTCAACTGGTTGTCAGCTCTCCCTGTCCTTTTAATTCCCCAAAATAGTCAAACCACTCAAACTAAAAAGCTATCAACGAACATTCAGGCAGAGCAACATAAATAAGATGTACACCGAACGTCTGAATTTGTGTTTGCAGGATCATGATACCACCAATAACATTATAGCATCTACGGGAATGTGGGAAGCAGAGAGCAGCTTCTAAGTAATGGTTTCAAATTTTGGCTCAAAGCCAGCAATTTCGGGAGAGTGTGTAAGTCGATCCCAGTGATCAACTAGTCCTTAGCTTATCGACTTCGAAAAGATGAAAGGCAAAGTAGAGCTCGGTGGATTTGGGACTCAGAACTTAAAGACTATCGATTGTGTCAGCTCACCGCCTAACAGCTTCGAATTAATGAACAAAAATAGTAAAGAACCACAAGAACTTAACTGTAGTATTGTCGAACTACCAGAGAGTCTTTGATGGTATCTCATATTGTGGGTGGTATATTTTCAAACCATCACAATTATCCAAAAGTTCCAAAACCAATGGTAGCTGCTAATCAGCACCTAATCAAGTCTTGGCACATCACTTTAGTTCTCACAAGTGAGAACAAACCATTCAAATATGACATCATAGATTGTCAAAAAGATATGATCCTGTGAGATGATATCTTGTCAGTACTGCTTTTTATCCCCTTGTTAAAGCTCTGGTTCTATGCCCATTGGTTCTTTAGCACTAACTTCCTGTTTCAAATGTAATCTAAATTGAAATCTATTAAAATCTCATGCTAATGTTCCAAACATCAGTTTATTAACAACGAAGCAATTTTACTAAATTCTTCATTATTTTCAAAATTAATTAAAACAAGGGGTTAAACCGTTTGTCATTCCTGCTCATCAGTTAGTGTGCTTATAAAGATGAATATCCTGAATCCAGAAACATTTCTCACCTATGCTTTATAAACAGCTTGAAGTTGTATAGATCAAATATTGACTTTAAAAAAATGGAGATCATCACCCGATATTTCACAGACAATGGAATTTAATTTGTTTGGTTCATATATGCATTTTTTTAATAGTTAGATGAGGAAAACTTGTTCCCTGAAAAACAGATTACACAAACGGCCTGACGATGCGTTACATAAAACAATGTGATGGCTCTCTTCTGAATAATATTATTCAGAAGAGAGCGTCGAGAAATGAATACATAAAGAGAGTAAATATAATATGATCAAGAGATCTGTTCAGCCTACAAGGAGCATACCGGTCACAACATATTTTCAGTATCTATCTGAACATTTCGTCCTCGGAATCGAGCAGTACATGAACTTAGCGAAATAGCGGTAACAACTAAGAAACTGCTGCCAATTTCTGGAAAGTTGAATATCGAAGGTGTTGTAGATGGATTCTACTTCTCAAGCAAGGAATTCTGCTGTGGTATTAGATCTCTATTAATATCATATTAAACGCAGATTTTAATATTGTGAGATAGATAGATAGATAGATAGAGAGAGAGAGAGAGAGAGAGAGAGAGAAAGAGAGAGGGAGTTGCTCTGTTTTCTTGGTCTACTGTAGATTTAGATAACATCTAAAGCAGAGAATAAAAGATAGCAACTATCAACCCCACCTCTC
>NC_068984.1:103313959-103316825 GCF_001194135.2 Octopus bimaculoides | reverse complement strand
CTCTCTCTCCCTCTCTCTCTCCCTCTCTCTCTCTCCCTCTCTCTCTTTCTCTCTCCCCCTCTCCCCCCTCTCTCTCTGTCGCTTAAGTTTTTGTGTACGAAAATAAGACCTATCGTTGGGATAATTAATAAAGCTAAAAGAAACGTAAAATAAAGGATGGAACAGATTTCCTCCCACCGAATCTTGGAAACTCCTCCTTATTGGAACAAGAAAATATTTAAAAAATTGATTGTTCGCTTAGAAGGTATGTACATGAACACTTGAAACGAAAAACATGGCTCCTAAAACGAATAAGATTATGACATCCGAGATTGAGTATTGTCTTAATCCAACCAAAGAACAAGAAATAACCGTCAATTAACTTCTACAGAAAAAAAGCAAGGCTAAACACCGGCGGATATTAAGTATAGGTTATACAAAACCCAAACCAAAGACATTAGTTACTTTATTGCCAATTGTAAAAGAAAGTCCTCTAGAAACTACCTTTCTATGAAGTATGATGTAGTAGCCAGAGCAACCGTCTCCAATACAGGAATATAAAGTAAAAGCTAAACACACTAAAATCATTGGATTAAAAGAAAATCGTTGGAGTCTAAGAATAAACACTACGACCAAATTAAAACACAACCCACCTGATATTGTTATTTGGGGCCACAAAATAAGCGTGATCTGTTGTTGGATGAGCTGCTCTTTTGATGCCAACGTATTGAAGAAAATAACAGTGAAAGAAGACATCTATGAAGCAGTGATGATGAGTTCTAAAATATCTATCAACAAAATTCCACGCTGTTTTACATCCATTATTAATGGACCGATAAGGTATGTACCAACTCGCTTGGATCAAAGTATGGCATCTTCTCAGTGGAAGGACATTGTTCTATTATTCATACATAACAGATAATCACGATATTAATCTGTAAGACCCTCATTAGGTTTAAAACTCGAATGGTTGAGTAAAGAGCGACAAAAAAGAATAGGAACCCATTTTTGTTTTTGAATTATCTTTTCTTTAGTTCCTTGTAACATGACCAAGGAAATGTAGAGTGAAAAGGAAGACTAAAACTACAATGAGGGAAAGGAAACATGCACACACAATCATACATACATACATATATACAAGTATATACATATGTACATATATATAAATTCATAGAGTTCAGATAAAATTGCGTCTAATGACGTAATGTAATAGGTATTTACAATATATGCTCAAGTTAACTTACTACCTAAAACTCCGATTTGAACTGTGACTAAAACAAAATGGTGTTGGAGCTGCTTAGCAATGTATTACTATAGGCGGTACGGCAGAATGAAACTATGCACAGGCAAACAACTGGCATCGGTTTAGACCGTGGCATTTATATATTCAAAAACAAAGAATTTATATTTTTAAACACAGTAGAATAGATCACAAGAAATAATAAAATAAAGCAGTAAGGATATAAGAAAATGTGCACACCTTTCTAGTTATATAAATGCCATGATCTAAACCAACGTCAGTTGTTTAACTGTATGCAGAATTCCATTTCTCTGCGCATGTCATAACTGACGTTGTTTTCTCCACAACACAGTATTCACAGACATTCGCATATATTTCATCTCTTATCCTTGACTTGATTCCGTCATCTGACTGCAGCCATGCTGGGGCACCACCTTGAAGAATTTTTCTCGAATAAATCGCCCCAAGTACTTATTTCTTTTTTGATCATGGTAATCGGGGACGTAAACACCCTAATACCCGTTGTCAAGCGGTGGTGGGGGACAAACATAGACAAAAAGATAGACATGCATTTATATATGCATGTACGATTGTCATACGCTGAAGACGGGTAAATACCCAGAAACTCGAGTCCGTACGTATCGCAGATCAAGATGGGAAGGATGACTTCCCTTTGCAAATACAGACAGGACACAGATGTGTGTCAATAGCTAACCGGAGGAGATGTTCTCCTGGGGCTAAAAGCAACAGTAACATCCACCCTTAGGGGTCAGCCACATTTAAGTGGCAAATATACTTCACATTGTCGTGCAGTTACTGTTAATACCTCGTTCAGAGATTTAACATTGCTATATATATATATATATATATATATATATATGCGTGTGCATATGTACACGACGGGCTTCTTTCAGTTTCCATCTAACAAATTCCCTTACAAGGCTTTGGTCAGTCCGAGTATATAGTACAGAGCACTTGCTCGAGGCACCACGCAGTGGGACTGAACCCGGAACCATGTGGCTGGGAAGCAAGCTTCTTACCACCCAGTCACGCCTATGTCTATAAAGTGTACACGTGTGTGTGCGCGGACGGCTCGTGTGTGTGTGTGTATGTGTGTGTGTGTGTTTGTGTGTGCGTGTGTGTGTGTGCGCGCATGCGTGTATGTAAGTATTTATATAATGATACACGAATTACAATGTATATCTTCGTCTTCCATATATCTGAGATTTACATCTCTTCGAACTGCCGCGTCATGAAATCTCTCTCTTTCTCTCTCGTTTTGAAACGGTTTACGAAGGGGCTGACATAGTTTTATCTCAGAATTACTTTCTAGTACACTGATATTGATGGTGATGAAACAATCTAGTTGATAAATACTAAAGCTCTATCAATGTTTGTTTCCGTATCAATCAGATTTAGATGATTTATAGACGTCAGAATAATACTGGTGCGTCCATTGATGAATCTCTGTCAAATATTATATTGATATTTGCCTTAACGTATCATCTTTCAAAATCAATATTATCGGTCAATGAGAGTTGAATGCATACACACATCTACATGCACATGAATATACACACATCACATATACATGTATAGATTTCCGAGTGCCAGTATATATATATATATATATATATATATATATAT
>NC_068984.1:103305461-103313446 GCF_001194135.2 Octopus bimaculoides | reverse complement strand
TATATATATATATATATATATACACGCACGTATACACACACATTCACTAATGAACTTTTACATAAAAGAAGCATCCCCCCCCTCTCTCTCTCTCCCTTTCTGTATGTATGTATGTATATATGTATGTATGTATGTATGTATGTATGTATGTATGTATCTATCTATCTATCTATCTATCTATCTATCTATCTATCTATCTGTGCATACATTCTTACAAACATACACACGCATAGACTCACACACACAAACACAATCGTATATATGTGTGTGTGTGTGTGTGTGTGTGTGTGAGCGTGTGTGTGCTCGGATCTTTTCGTATATCTATTCAAGTATCTCACTCAGTCATACATACGTATGTACATACATATATACATTTTATATAACAGAGCTATTAGTGAGCAACCTATCAGTAACGTACCTGTAATGACAACTGGAAACAACTGTAAGCCAAATTTACTCTAATAAAGGGAAAATATTCAATAGTCATTATTTATAACTTGTTTTATACATTATATATATCTTCACTCACGTATGCACATACATATACACACACAGTTGTTTATATGTATGATTTTTCTTCGAGTTAAATGTAAGTTCTTTTTGTGAGAGGCCAAGCTGATTCCTAACAACGCAACAGGACATTTTGTGTTGAGTTCTCAGTGTTCGTAAATATTTGGTTCCGCAAATATATAAATTCTATGCTCTAAACTGATACCAATCCTTTGCTTGTTCATTCTTTCTACTGTACATGAACCCGCTCAAAGGTAAACCACTTATAGCCATTCATTTCTAGGCAGCTACCGTACCATTTCGTTTTAGTCGCAGTTCAAGTTGTAATTTTAGGTGATTAGTCAACATGAGCACTTATTTTATTACTTATTACGTCACTAGACACGATGTGCCTGTACTCTTTCTCCCCCCTCTCTCTCTTTATCTCTCTCTCTCTTTATCTCTCTCTCTCTTTATCTCTCTCTCTCTTTATCTCTCTCTCTCTTTATCTCTCTCTCTCTTTATCTCTCTCTCTCTTTATCTCTCTCTCTCTTTATCTCTCTCTTTATCTCTCTCTCTCTCTCTCTTTCTCTCTCTTTATCTCTCTCTCTCTCTCTTTATCTCTCTCTCTCTCTCTCTCTTTATCTCTCTCTCTTTATCTCTCTCCCTTTATCTCTCTCTCTCTCTATCTCTCTCTCTCTTTATCTCCTTCTCTCTTTATCTCTCTCTCTTTATCTCTCTCTCTTTATCTCTCTCTCTTTATCTCTCTCTTTATCTCTCTCTCTCTCTTTATCTCTCTCTCTCTTTATCTCTCTCTCTCTCTTATCTCTCTCCCTTTATCTCTCTCTCTTTATCTCTCTCCCTTTATCTCTCTCTCTTTATCTCTCTCTCTTTCTCTCTTTCTCTCTTTATCTCTCTCTCTTTATCTCTCTCTCTTTATCTCTCTTCCCCCTCTCTCCCTATCTATCTATCTATCTATCTATCTATCTATCTATCTATCTATCTATCTATCTATCTATCTATCTATCTATCTATCTATCTAAATAGGAAATAGTGGCAATATTTATAACTTATATATATATTTAAAATGAAGTTCTATATGTGTGTCTTATGCCACCACAAAAATCCAAGCTTGTTTCTATTCTAACGCCTCAATTGTTAGAATAGAAAGAACGGAGTAAGAACATGTATAGATAGTCTTGTTATTCTAATTGTTTTTAACTGCAAAACACGAAATACATAAAGCTATAAATTATAATGCTTCAAGCGAACTACAATACTCTCCTATAATATAAATAATAATGGATTAAAAACCACTTTGGATAGAAAAAGTCAAAGGCTGCTGGTGGGATTTGTACCCTCATCTCCAGTATACACTGGATCAAAGTAATCTTTCGAAATTCTCTATTCATTTTAGAAAACTTGCTCTTACCAGTTGCTCTTGCAAGTTGTTTACGTCATAGAAATTTAGAAATTTCGAGAAAACGTGAAATAATTCATTTTTAACTAGAAATCGAAGTAGATAATGCTATAAATAATAGCATGTAAATATTTGGTTAGAAAACCCTTTGGGACAGAAAAAGTTGAAGGCTTTTCGTGAGACTCGAACCTATATCTATAAAAATTACAAACTTATTCTTCTTCTCCTTCCTCTTCTTCTTCTTCTTCTTCTTTTTCTTCCTGTACTTGATTCTAAAACATATTAGCTAATTCTTTGTTACCACCATTGTTGCTAAATTTACTGTTAATATTAAGGCGGTCAGCTGGCAGAATTGTTAGTCTAACGGGAAAAATACTTAAGGCGGTGAGTTGGCTGAATCGTTAGCAGGCCGGGCAAAATGCTTTGCTGCATTTCGTCCGCCCTTACGTTCTGAGTTCAAATTCAGCCGAGATCGACTTTGCCTTTAATCCTTTCGGGGTCGGTAAAATAAGTATCAGTTGAGCACTAAGGTCAATGTAATCGAAATTGTTAGTCCTGTGCCAAGATTTGAAACCAGTATTTATGGTCTCAAAGTGAACGAGCTGGCAGGATCGTTAGCACGTCGGACAAAATGGTTAGCGGCATTTCGTTTGTTTTTACGTTTTGAGTTCAAATTCCACCGAGGTCGACTTCGCCTTTCATCCTTTCGGAGTCGAGAAAAAAAGTACCAAACAAACAGTGGGGTCGATGTAATCGACTGTCCCATTCCCAACAAATTTCAGGCCTTATGGCTATAGCAGAAAGGAATATTTATTCTCTCACAAATCCTTGTCATGCAACTGTAATCAACTTCAGTTACGCAACCTAGAATTTCAGCTTTATCTCAAAAGGTTCTATTGACTTTTGAAAATGTCCAGTTTCCATTTCATTCCCTCCTTCTTTCTTTTCTTCCACCCCACTCTCCCTTCCTTCCTGTTTTCGTTCTTTTTTATTTCTCTCTCCTTTTCTTTCTTTCTTACTTACTTTCTTTCTTTCTTTCTCCTTTTCTCTCTTTGTATCTTCCTTCCTTCGCTTTCTTCATTCCGTTCGTTCGTTCGTTCGTTCCATCCATCCATCCATCCATCCATCCATCCATCCATCTATCCTTCCTTCCTTCCTTCCTTCCTTCCTTCCTTCTGTCCTTCAGTCTCCAATCAATTGAATCCTTTTCTTGCAATTTATAGCATGAAATACGCGTGTGTATGTATGTGTTTGTGCGCGAGCGCGTGTATATGAGTGCGTGCGTGCGTATGTGTGTATGTGTGCGTGTGCGTGTGTGCGTGTGTGAGTGTGTGTGGTGGAATGTTCGCATTAATTTAATCATTTTTTAGCATATAAAACTCTAATCTTTAAGCTTTAATCATTTTAATGTAATTCGTTATAATTTTATCAAGATGGTTCCTTCAGTTCCCCTTCGTGTTTTGTTTCATTTATTTATTTATTTATTTATTCCTTATTATTATTATTATTATTATTATTATTATTATTATTATTATTATTATTATTATTATTATTATTATTTCTATTTTGTCAAATCGTTGCGAATATCTTGTATGCTTTTGGAAGTGAATTCCAGCAATATTTGTCTGTCATTTTTATCTCTGCTTAGAAGACAATCAGCCACAAAACAGGTTGACTGCTTTGGAATATCAAGTGCATCATTAGCATTTGTGCAACACACTGCAGTATGCTGGAATTGTCTGTGATAAGGTAAGCGAAAGGCGTCTGCAATGAAACGGTTTGCCCCATGATAATTTCAGTTGAGAGGACATCAATGCTTGAAGTGAATTATTACCGAATCGAAATAGCGGATTTTTGTTTTTAATTTTCGTGATAATAAATTGTCGAACCTTCTGGAATTTCGGCGTTCCTCTCATTCGTGGATGGAATTCAATTTTGGTCGAGGCTGCTATTAACTATTCCACTCTGCTAACTTAGGGAAGTGAATTCTGTAAAAGCGTTAGGAACTACCGTTTTGGAAGCTTTGAGCTCATATTAAATTTCGTTTTTTTTTTGCTGTTGTTGTTACTGTTATTGTTGCTGTTGTTGTTTCTGTTGTTGTTGTTGCTGTTGTTTAGCTCCCAAATGAGTCGTGATCAAACGGACATATAATTCAAACAATGACCATCTCGTACCATTTACAGAAAGAGTGTACTACATTATTTAAAAAACCCAATCTGTTGAATATAGTCTGGAGGGTATTTGACCATTATTTCTAGCAGGTCGATTGACTAAGTTCAGGCTCCCTTGTTGACTCTTGTTTTGGGGTTCGGATTCGAAGAGAAATATAAAAGAATAGGAAAGAGAAATATGGATTTAGTACTTCCACAGCCTCTTCTGTACGCTTTTCCTCTGTTTCTGGCATACTTCTGTGCTTTTAGCACTATACGTCTACACAAGATGTTTTCCCGAGACTAATGTCGCAGTTTTGTTGTTTTCTACAGTATATCTACGTTGAGTAAGATATACAGAATACTATTTTGAGTTAATACTGCTTCTGTAGCAAATAATTTTTTATACAACGTGTTTGACTATTTGCGATACCAGTGATTCGTAAATCACTGTTTTTATATATCAGTTGAGGCTTCATTTGTCTAAGCATGCAGTTGCTAGGGGATAGTTGCTACTGGTGACGTTCAAAGAAGCTGAAGTTTGGATTTAGCAATTCCACTACCACTACTGGATGCTTTTTGTTTGCTACATATATACCGCTGTGCTTTTAACACTATACTGCTATACGAGATGCTTTGTCGAGGTGTATAACGCATGGCTTTCCACAAGGTGTCAACGTTAAGTAAGGTATACACAATGCTATTTAGAATATTTTCAGTTTTGTAGCTAAGTCTATGAGTTATTTTCCTTTGAACTTGCATTTTAAAACTCCATATTTGTGTATCTCAGTGATTTTGTTGTAAATATATAAAATAATCTAAAATGGTTCATAAGCTGATTCTAAAATACCAAATATCGACATCAATGACTTGCAAAGTAACGAAAACCGAGGTAGTTAAAAAAGGTTTGGATTACAGTTTGTTGGTCAAAGGGTCAACATTAAGTATCTTGTTCTCAGCCCTACATTGGTTACCGGGTACAGGTGATTACATTTCACCCAGTTAACTACATTGAGGAAGACAAGATCAGCAAACCTTCAAATACATGATGCAGTGCCTCAATCTCACATGTGCCGCCACGAACACACACACACACACACACACACACACACACACACACACACACACACAAGCTCCGTAGTTTTTATCAGAGGAAAATATTGAAGAGAATCCGATGGGAATACGACAGGGGCAGCAATGGACAGGCATGGTAGTCTTTACACCTTTTTACCATAAGAGAGAATTCCTTTTCTCCACAGTAACTGTAGTGAATTTGTCTTTAGAAGTTGAAATATGTCACAAACATATTTTAACTAACCTAATGCTCGTCTATGATTAAACACTGCTGTAATATTATCTGACCTGGCGGTCTAATGGCGCTATTCAGTCAATGTTGTCGACTACTGTATATACTTGGTTATAAGCCACACTTTTTTTTTATCCTGAAATTTCCACCTAAAGTTGGGGGTGCGACTTATAAGCGCATCCTATAAAAAAATCTTCAGATATTATCTAGGTTCAAGCCATGTCTGAAGTTCCGACACTTGGTAAAACCCGAATCGCTAATTCTGAAGCTGAGAAGTGCACGGAAGTTGATCTTTAGATATTTCTTTATATATATATATATTTTAATGCTTGTTTATTTTTGTACCGTACCTGTCTTTCTTTAATTGGACGCCATATTATTTGTTAATATGAAGAGAAAGAGGAATTCGTATGATATCACTTTCAAGCTGAAAGTTGTTGAATACGCGAAGTCGCATCCGAATCGAGTTGCAGAAAGAGAATTTGGGGTCTCAGAAAAAATGTTCAAGGATTGGCATTTGAAAGAGGAGAAAAGGAAATCCGTTGACATCAAATCGTTAAAGAAAATTAGGATAGGAACGTATCCTAATGAGGAGATGGAGATTATCTTGAGAGACTGGGTGACTGAACTATGCACGAATGGATTTGTCGTCACGAGAAACATCATTATATTGCAGGCTCTCCAAGTGACTAAAGAACATGGTATATCCGACTTTAAAGCATCCCCTGGCTGGTGTACGAGTTTTATGAAACGCCACAATCTAACGCTGAGATAGAAGGCTCATATCGCACAGAAATTATCCGCCGACGTAGAGAGCAACAGAGTTGATTCCTTCTTTCATTATGTAATAGACCTACGAAAGTGTCACGAGTTTGCCTTGGAAGCAATCGGCCATATGGACGAGACACCCCTTTTTTCGATACGGTGGGAACTCGGGCAGTCGACGCTAAATTTAGGTAAAAACTATGAGGAGCGACAAGGCCCACTTTACCACAAATTTGGTTTGTATGGCTGACGGTACGAAACTTACCCAAGCTGTTGTTTTCAAAAGGAACACTTACCCGAAAGAGAAGTTTCCGAAGGGTAAAGTGATGTGTGTTCAGGAGAAAGGGTGCGTGGATGAAACCGTGTTGACGAACTGGTTAAATGACGTGTGGTTCAAGCGCCCAGGGGCTATACTTAATTCAAAGTCGCTTCTTGTATGGGATATGTTCAGGGCTCATCTGATCGACAGCATAAAAAATAGATTCAAGGAGCGTCGTACCTACCAAGTTGTGATTCCAGGTGGATGTACATCTGTGCTTTAGTCACTTGGCGTGTCGGTGAAAAAGCCTTTTAAGGTGAACATATAGTGATATCGTCTGTGCAAGAAATGTTAGCCCCAGTGCTTCATCAGTTAATGATCAGGCAAATGAAGACGAAGATCAGGCTGTATACGACGAGACCATCACAACCAATGAGTTTTACCAGTTATTTGGCGAAAGTGAGGATGAAAGTGATGATTAGTATCACTCGAGTCTTTCTTAATTTATTCTTCCGATTTTTGTCACAATGTTTCACATACTTCCTTACAATTTAAAACAGTTTATTGTATTTTTTTCCAATCACAGAACGTACGACTGCATAATTTTGTGTGTCAGTTGCTGCTAACGTGTCCTTATAATGAAAGGCATAAATCAAAAATTAAAGGCAAAGTATCGAGTCAATTAAGTCTCAATATGATAAACAAGTCAACTAGCGATATCAAGGATAAAATTTTACATTATAAACTACGGTTTCTAAAATGCATGGACTTAATGGGGTAACAGTTGTTATAAGTCATCTTCAGCTTACTGAAAGCTCGGTTACTGAATAACAACTATGTTGGCGCGATTCCTAATCAAACTTTGCTCTCCAACATCAAAAAAGTCACCGCGACTTATAGTCGGGTCAATGATAAAATTCCTGATTTGAACTTTGTAAGTCTTATAAGCGAGGGCGTTTTTTAGTCGAGTACATACGGTATGTTTTAGTTGAAGCTATGGCTTTAACCAAGTCTTTTCAGAGTTGCCTCTCTCCGGTATTTCCCATTGAAAATGGCTAAAGAGCTAGAAGCAGGTCTGAAAATCCGGCAGAGAACAGCGTTAGACAGATATGGTATTTTCACACCTTTTACATAAGACAGAATCTTTTTTCTGCACCGTAAAACTGCAGTAAATTTGCTTTTAGAAGCTGAAATATGTCACAAGCATATATGCGAACTTGAAGTTTGCACATGCACGCACACACACAGACACACACAAACACATATGCAAACACACACACACGCGCACACACACACGCACACCCACACACGCGCACACGCACACGCACACCCACCCACACACACTAATATCGAACTGCGAGAATGAGTGCCCAACACCGTATGGATAACTATTCTTTATTCTTTATCACCAGTAAATTATATATGTATGTCTCCCTCTCTCTCTGTCTCTCTCTGTCTCTCTCTGTCTCTCTCTGTCTCTCTCTCTCTCTCTCTCTGTATATATATATATATATATATATATATATATATATGTGTGTGTGTGTGTGTGTGTATATATATATATAATAAATATGAAATATATATATATATATATAT
>NC_068984.1:103301357-103305405 GCF_001194135.2 Octopus bimaculoides | reverse complement strand
ATATATCTACATACATATATATCATATATATATGTAAACACACACACACGAACAACGTTGCGTAAAATGTTCGATTTGCAATAATCTCCATTCTCACAAATTAACTTCGATCCATTGTGAGAACGAAAGGAAAGATAGTGGAAGAATGTATTTGAGAGAAGAAAAGACTTTGATGGATCTGGCAGAAAATGTGAAATGAGAAATTACAGAGGATTTTGTAAGTCTTGTCTTGGAGAGTCAGACCAGAAATGAGACAGTATATTCTAATTGCTTTACTGGATAATCCTGGAACACTTGGTGAGATTTATCCAACTTAATTCCAGTGTGTGTGTGTGTGTGTGTGTGTGTGTGTGTGAGTCTGGTGATGTCGCCGAGATGTCCATATCGATATATGCGTATGTGTATGTTTGTGTATGTGTATGTGTGTATGTATGTGTGAATGTGCATGTGTGTGTGTGTAGCTTTGTGCATGTGGAGTGTGTATGCGTGTGGCTCTGTGTATGCGGTGTGTATGTGTGTGTGGCTTTGTGTATGTGGTGTGTTCTTGTGTGTGCGTGTAGCTCTTAGTATGTGGTGTGTGTATGTATGTATGTGGTTCTGTTTATGTGGTATGTGTATGTGTACGTGGTGTGCGTAAGTGTGTCTGTGTGGCTCTGTGTATGTGATGTGTGTATGTGTGTGCGGCTGTGTTTATGTGGTGTGTTTATGTGTGTGTGTGTGTGTGTGTGTGTGATGTGTGTATGTGTGCGTGTGTGGTGTGTGCATGTATATATGTGCGGATGTGGTGTGAGTGTGTATATGTTCGTGTGGGTATGTGGTGCGTCTGTGTGTATATGGAAGAGGATATTGGCATGGACATACAAAGATGTGTATATTTATATGCGTCTGTTTGTGTATGTACACGTGTATACATGTATATGTACGTAAGTGGATACAGTGTGTATGTATGAGTGTATGCGTGTGTATGTGTGTGTGAGAATGATGATACTGAGTGTACGACTTATATGCGTGAGTATGTCTGTGTGAATGTACATGTCTGTATGTGTGGACGTATGCAGTGTATGTGTGTATGATTGTATGTATGTATGTGTGTGCGTGTGTGTATCTGTTAGAGAAAGTGTAATACAAGGATACCTTGCACCCGATTTGTAAAAGAACCCGAATACGAATTGCACGCGTGCATGTGTTGTGCACATGTGTGTGTGTGCGTGTGTGTGTGCGTGCGTGTGTGTGTGTGTAAGCATGTGTATGCGTGTTTGTGTGTGTGCATGCGCGCGTATTTGTGTGTATGTGTGTGTGCGTGTATTTGCTTTTGTGGATGTGTGTGTTTGGGTGTGTACATGTAAGTCCGTGTGTGTTTGAGCGTGTATGTGTGAGTGCGTGTGTGCAAGTGAGTGTGTGTGTGTGCGTGTGTACTTTTGGATTTGACACGTATCAATAACCGCTGCAATATTCCTCTCCCCCCCACCTTACACACACACAAATGTACGCACACCCATTATGTACATATGTGCCTACGTTTGCAGCTTTAATATTTTCATATGCACGCAATTGTACATATGTAATTATCTGATGAAGCATGCGTGTATAAACGAATATAAGCACATATATATTTTATCAAGTGTGTATGGGTGTGTACATGCGTATGTGTATGTGTATGTGTGTGTGTGTTTGTACATTTGTGTGGTTAGTGTATAATTAAGCTTTCAATATTACTATACTTGTTATCTTCCACACATCATTAGCAATATGTTTCAGAGACTTTATGGATACTCCTTTACAACGAGTAGAGAAACTATATTTGACTCATCAACAATTTAAATACGTGCGTATATACACTTTGATACTCACACACATACATATACATACACGCGCACATACACAAACACGTCAACCCACTTATACAGATTCAAACACATATCTCAAAGCTTACATATATTGAAACATGTGTGTGCATGTTTATGTATGTACATATATATACGTATACATATATGTATATATACGTAAATATACATATATTTATATACATGTATATATGAGTGTATATACACACACATATATATATATATATGGTTGTATGTGTATGTGTGTGTATGCATATGTATGTGCATTGGTATGTAATTGGATAGAAGCATACAATACGCATTAGAACACAAAGAAATGCATATTTATATTTGTGCATCAAAGTGCTAACACAATAATTCTTTTGAGCTGCGTTCTTTTAAATTTTAACAAGACTGCTGAATCAGTAATGAAGTAGCTCTGCACCTCTCCGCTGAGGAATTATGAGGGTATTAGACATCTTTATTGCTTATTTCACATCAACTGGTGCATTCCTACCGAATGATCGTCAACACTAATACTATATAATACGAATAAAATACAAGAGTAATTCTATAAAATTCTTTTCTACATAAGTCAAGTACGTGGCGGCCATATTTATACCAAAACCTGGCGTTCTTTCTCACACTAAATGAATCATTTCATTTTCAAGTTTCGTACTTGCTTATTGCTTACAATCTCAACAAGCAGACAAAGAATGGATTGTGTTCATGATTACGTACAGAGCTACTGTGGAGGAGAGTGAGAAATACAAGTGACCTCAAATATTAAAGAAATAAATGAAACAACAAAGAAAGATAAAAATGTTGAGACTGATCGTTGGATCGCAATAATAAGAATTGGTGGAACAGAGAAATAAAAGCAACGAACAAATTAAAAACATAACCAGCCTGATATTGTTGTTTAGGACCGTAAAATAATAGCTTGTTCTGTAAAGAAAGTTTACTAGGCACTAATGTGGTTAGGAAAAATACCAGAGAAAGACGATACTTGTGTACAATGGATGAGGAAGAGTTTGCAAGTCCTGTACCCGAGCAGAAAGATATGTGCCAACTCGAATGCATTAGAGTATGGCTGAATTTGGATTCTTGATAAAAAAGTTGCTCCATAATTCATAAAGTGCAGAAGACGTTCATCATATTGGGACAATTAAAAGCCTGCAAAGCCTTTTTAAAATTTATTCGTAATTGTTACCTAAAATTATGGTTGCGGAACCGTTAGTCATTTTGAGTTTATGACATTAGACAATAGCAACCATGATAAATCAGTATGTGTTGCAACTTTGAATTAAACAGGAAAATGATTTTCATAAAGAACCGTTGCAGAATCTGCTTCAACCATATCATAAGTAAAAGTGGAATGGAATAAAGCAGAGTAGAATTTGATTAGATGCTTTAGTAGTTTTGGAAAATAACCAAATTTATATGCTCTTGGGAAGTGCCAAATTTCCTATAATCAGTGTCTCTGGCAGGATATTTTCTTCGAGAGTAATAATTACTTAAAAAAAAAAAGCATTATTTTACAGACTTGTTACAACCATCTTATAACTAGAATAGTTATACCGTTTTGTCTTTAACATCAAATTCCTGAAGAAGTTGCATAGCCTTCACTAACAGAATTCCATACCCAGGAGCGATATCTTCTTGCAGATACAACTGCTTTAGTCTGGTTGGTAGATGAATCTAATTTGAGCACAGAATTTTAGAGAAGCATCTACTGATGTAAAGCCATGCAATAAGAATGAGTTTCTCCGCTTTGAATCTCAGGATAATGGATTTTGTTTTCTTGTTTTTATAATTGAGTGCTAATTTTGACTGGCCACCTGCTCAGTAGTGAGTATGTAAAGAACAGCATCTTCATTTGCTCATCATCCTTTAAGTGTTAAGAAGATCTTTTAGACTTTATATTGTTCCAGATATCTTGATTATTTAAAGTGCATGAATTAAGGAATTGCATTCCCTCTCCAAGAAAACCTAGTTCGGGTATTTTTGCTCCAGGCGGGTTGATACATATTCAGTTGCTTCGATAATAATAGCAGGTATAAAGCATGAAAAATATCTTTGGTACTGGATTTGCAAACTCCTTATCATTAAGGAATATATGAGTTTATGCATTATATACATACATACATACATACATACATACATACACACACACACACACACACACACACACACACACACACACACACACACACACACACACA
>NC_068984.1:103297505-103301219 GCF_001194135.2 Octopus bimaculoides | reverse complement strand
TAGTTATATATATGAAGATACGAAGAGTTTTTGTCAGGGTAACTTAAACTAATAGGCATGTGGTACTCTGAGCGCTCAAATTGGTATGTCACCAAAATTCCGAATTCCGGTTTGAACTGAAGTTGAACATGTGATTTTGTGATAGCCTTTCTAAAGCGGCTGGAAGTGGCTTCCCCTTGAGCCTGTAGGTATAGATTAAAGCAGAAATGAAAAGGCAAACGGTTTGGCAAGACTTGACAAAGACAATTGATTTAGCTATACAATAAAAGTTTTATAAGATGTTTGTAAAAAGTCTTTAAAATAATGCTTTTTTTTGTTGAAGTAATTATTACTCTTGAAGAAAATATACTGCCAGAAACGCTAACAACTGTTTCTAGAATATTCCAGCTATTGGAATATCGTGTCGAGCGAGGATTCCATAGGCCGAGTAAACCGTCATCGGAAAGAGATAGGTTAAACATATGTAACAGTGGAAGAATATTCCTCATTCATGATATTATTGTGGTTCATTTTTGGAGAAATCTAATTAAAAATCCAATTAAAATAGGTATTCATTGGGTAAATCCATGTCAAGTCTTGCCAAACCGTTTGTCAATTCATTTCTACTTTAATCTGCCTACACGCACGCACGCACACACACCACGCACTTATGTATGCATGTATGAACCTGAAACCTGGCATAGGGACATGCATAGCAATAGATTCCTAAGTTACACCATATACAGTCCTAATTTACACCGTATGAGCTGGTTGTAACAGCTAGTACATCATTTGGTAAGTTCGGTTTCTTTTTATTCAGCGCATATATGTGCTCTGTCAGTCTGTTTGTCTGAATCCACACAAAAGTAAATACATATATGCTTGTATATGCGCGCGCGTATGTATCTGTGTGTGTGTGTGTGTGTGTGTGTGTGTGTGTGTGTACGTGCGTGTTTGTATCTGTGTGTATGTGCGTATCTGTACTTTTGTACATACGATAGACTTCCAATTATTTCTATCTACAAAATGTCACTTATAAGCACATGGCATACTCAAGGTTAAAGTAGGAGAGAAATGATAAAAGTTAAAGTAGAATCGAACCAGGAGTACATGCGTTTATGTAGTTTCTACGTAATCGCACAGATCGTAGAGATATACTTGTATCCATGGTTACTGACATCTTTCTTTCATAAATTGCTATATCATTTCTAAATAACTAAATAATATAAACATATGTATATGTGTGTGTGTATAAGAAATATATGCACACATTCATTTTACCGTACGAGACTTTATTGATTGCGCTAATAATAAGCTAAACAAATAACTTTCAACCAAGAATATTTATTGGTGCCGGTCTGCTGCGCCCAGATTCTGAATATGACGCTTCCGAAGATTGATGGCAATAATTAATAAAAAGTTAAATAAATGAAGTAAGTCTGTCCATTACCAGCTGATGGAGATACTTAGTCCACCAGAAGAAAGTCTATTGCGACAACAACAACGACGCACACAGAAACACACTCTAGTGTGTGTGTGTGCGTGCGTATGTGTGTATGTGTGTGTGTTGTGTATGTGTGTGTGTTGTGTATGTGTGTGTGTTGTGTATGTGTGTGTAATTATATATATATTCGAAACGCCGGTGTTAAAACGGGGGTAGCTGATGAAGTAGAATGTTCTCTATGTGGCTTGTATGTTTTCTCGTCTACGTTCTGTTTGCAATGTCCTGTACCCAGATATGCACCTATACATACAGGTGGATGTCGGTACGCACATACCTGTACGTATATATGCATATACTCATTTACTATTTGTTTATATATATATATATATAAACAAATAAATAAATATAAATATATATATATTCGTTTTGCAAGATTCTTGATGTGAATTCGTGTGTTGAAACAGATATTGTTGTATTTGGAGATGGTCATGTTGCCAGTTTAGCCAATAAAAACACACGCACTATATATTTGGTGTTCATTTGCTTCAGCTTTATTTTATATTAATCGTATTTCCGCCAGAGTTCTTTCGTCACACTTCTGTGACCTCATCAGTTGTCCTTTGCCTTCTTTCTTTTTTGTGTGTCTTTCCTTACTAATGATCAGCCATTTTATATTCCTATTGCATGTGTCCTTATTTGCGCATGCGTATACCCCTGTGTGTGTCTATATTTAGTAAGTGTGTGTGTGTGAGGGGAAGATGTGTCTGTATTATCAGTAACCCCTGCTTATACACGTTCGTTTAATTTGTTTTTATTTTCATTTATTTTGTTCATGTGTTTATACCTACTTATTTTTTCTATTCTTTCTTTTTTAGTATTTAATTTATTTTGTTAATGTATATAGTTATTTAATTCCATTTTTTAAAATCTGTGTATTGTATTATATTATACTCATATTGTTATAAAAAATCTAACGGATATGTTTAAAGAAATAGTAACAGGTCGAGACGAAGTATAATGTAAACAAGGCCACGTGTGTATAGTAGAATATAACGCAACAGGTGCACTAGCAGAAAAAAAGCCCAATAGAGTTATACGTATGCATATTAATAATGAAAAACGAAAAAATATATATATATATATTACAAGAGCCTTAAAAGCTGATAGGCAAGACTATGTTTGAAAAGGATACAATATTTAAGCAAAAATGTACATACAAGCAGAGAAAAAACCAGAATGAACTTAACGAAGAAAGAGCAACGATCACAGACAGGATCGGTCGGTGTATTCAAGAATTACCTTGAAGGGGGAGACAATAAAAAATGAATAGGAACAAAAACGAATATATGAATATATGAAAATTATTATATAGTTTACAAGTGATAGAAAAAATGTATACACTTAACACATATGGATATACAGTCATACAAATATACATACATACACACAACTGTATTATCGAAGGCGTATCTTGTCGCGAGTTGCTCGAAATACGGATTAGAAAAACAGCCGACAACTGATGAAGAGTCGGTCTTTGTGTTGTTTGTCTTGTTTTCCATTTGTTTCTTTCGTTGTTCGCAAAAAAGTTGATATTCTGTCCTCGTACCTCGTATTTTTTGTTGCTTACGTTTTGTGACGTCCTGTGTGTGCCCACATATGCATACATGCAAGTATGTACGTATACGTAAGTATATATGCATATATATATACATACATATATATATATATATATATATATATATATATATATATATATAACTGGCTCCCTCGTCGTGAGCGACAAATGCCGGTTCAGTAAGATAAAGCGGTAATCATGTTGTATAGACACGCATGTGTCTCTTGAGACATACAGATGCCTTGCAAATATTTTGGCAGATGGAACAAGTTGAGGTCTCAGTTTGCTCGAGTGCTTGTGGATCATTTACTATATGTTTTCTTCAGTGGACGGCACGGCCTGCCTTGTTTCGTGCCACAAAACAACAATGACAGGTAAGATTTCCATTTAGAGGAGCAGCATTTTGCCAGTGTGCCTTCATGCTTGCATGAGCTGGTCTCGATGCTGCAGTGGACTTTGCTCAAATCTTTGAAACGAGGAGAAGCAGCACTGGCACCAGGTATACATAGATGCAGGCGTGACTGTGCGGTAAGAAGCCTGCTTCTCAATAACATGGTTTCGGGTTCGGTCCCACTGCGTGGCACCTTGGGCAGTTGTCTTGTACTATAGCCTCGGACCAACCAAAGCCTTGTGGTAGGCGTAAACTGAAAGAAACCCGTCGTAAAAATATATATAT
>NC_068984.1:103294465-103297343 GCF_001194135.2 Octopus bimaculoides | reverse complement strand
TATATATATATATATATATATGTATATATATGTGTTTGTATGTGTATGTGTGAGCATGTCTTTGTGTCTGTGATTGTCCCCCAAGATCACAGCTTGACAACCGGTGTAGCTGTGTTTACGTTCCCGTAACTTAGCGGTTCGGCTAAGATAGAAAGAGTACTAGGGTTAAAAAAGAGTCTTGGTGTCCATATGTCCAACTAAATAAAAAACGCCTTCAAGGCGGTGGTCCAGCATGGCCGCAGTCAGATGTCTGAAACAAGTAAAAGAATAAAAGACTGTGTGATAAGAAGCTTGCTTCCCAACCACATAGTTCCAGGTTCAGTCCCACTGCGTGGCACTTGGGTTAGTGCCTTCTACTACAAGTCTATAAGACGATGCCTTAGCATGGCCGAAATCTAATGACTGAAACAAGTAAGATATATATGTACATATATATATATATATATATGTATATATATATATATATATATATATATATATATATATATATATATATATATATATATATATATATATTTATATAATGCACATACATGTGTACACACACATACACTCACACACATAAACACACACGCACACACACACAATTTTTCGGTAAGATGCTTCGATGCAGTCAACTTTACCACATATTTTCGACTGAATGACCAGAGCCATATTCCACTCCAATAACCGTATTGTATTACAACCGTATTGTATTACAACCGTATTGTATTACAACCGTATTATTCAAGCAAGAATAAGCTAATTTGTTATTAACATGGATCGTATATGATTAGAAATTATCACAAAACGAATTACGGATATTTCGAATATATCTAATAACTTCCTTTCAAGTGGTTACGTAACATCTTGTTACGTAGCTTACATTAATATCAGTAATTAATTTTGTGGTCATTTCTAATTATACATAGTTACATATAGTTATGCATATACATACATACATACATACATACATACATTGTTCTAGAGAATGTTTAAGAAACCATAAGAAAATTATGAGTTTGTTTTACAATTTGAGATTACATAGTCAGTATTTTACATAGCATATAGGCAGTTCCCATCAGCACTATCTTTTGAATTTCTGCCATTTTTGGTTTTCCTGGTATCTGAGCTAGATAGCAATCAGCCCCTTTTGTTATCATTCCTAGGGCACCTATGACAACAGGTACTGTTTTAGTCTTCAGGTTCCACATTTTGCTAATTTCTATTTCAAGATCGTTATAGTTACTCAGTTTTTAGTAGGTCTTGACAGATACGTTTATATCGTTTGGAACAGTCATATCAATGAGGAGGCATGATTTTTGTCTGAAGTCTTTCAATATAATGTCTGGCTTATTTGCATCTATCTTTCTGTCAGTTTGAATGGTGAAGTCCCAAAGGAGTGAGATGTGATTATTTTCAAGCACTGGAGGTGGTTTGCGTTCCCACCAGTTTTTATCATGGAGCAGGTCCAGGTTTTTGCTCCTATTCTATAATAACAGTTACAGCCTATGGGGTTAAGAAACAAGTAATTTGTAGAAACGCGCATAGCGATGCATTAAAATATTTATAACTTCATCGAAAGAGTATCATTATTACTATATATATATATATATATATATATATATATACGGGACAACATGAGGACGTGAATATACATACATACATATCTATATGCAGACACACATGCAATACACACATATGTATGCATATATGTATGGAGTGCACATGTACATGAATAATTTAAGGTACTGTGAAATAAGACCCAATCTGATGCTAGCGTTCTTAGCCAGAACTATTTCATCTAGCAACAATGGATCATCTTAATTCCAGGAACAAGTCGTACCAGGTTATCTGGACATGTTACCCAAGGGAATATCGACCTTTCATCTATAATATGAAATTCTAGCTAAGCACTGGTTATCATGGGACCTTCCTTGAGCTTACTTAATTTAATTTATTTTATGGATGAGCATCTTTGAGGTTTGTGAATGTGTGTGCGTGAGTGTATGTTTCTTTGATTGTATACTTTTACGCATAAAATCACGCAGACACACAAACGCATGGGATCACACGCACGCACGCACGCACACACACACACACACACACACGTATATGTGATAGTACGCTTCTGTGTGTGTGTGTGTGCGTGTGTGTGTGTGTGTCTGTGTATGAGTGGGTGCGCGCGAGCGTGTGCGTACGTGTTTTCACGAATGCGTTTGTATTCATGTGTCTGCAGGCAGTTTTAGCAATTGTTATTGATTCTCAGTAGCCGTACCTGAACAAGTTTAGATAAAAGAAGTTACAAGACATCCTGTCAAGCTGATGGTTAGGGATTCACCTAGAGCATATCACAGTTTTAATAGACATGTCAGCGGGGATAGAAACAGAATATAAGGATTGTATCTCGCTAAATAAAGGTTCACCTGACAGACAGATGTATGAGGAATGAAGAGATAGGGTTTCGAACAGAGAACGATGTAGACAAGTGGAAAATTAATTTGATACGAGGAGCAAGGTTAAAGTATAACATGATGGGTAAGTTTTATCTTAGGTTTGATCGACTGATTGATGTAGGTTCGGGCGCGCACACACATATACACACACATACATACATGTATACATATATATATATATTGAGAGAGAGAGACAGACTGAGAGAGACGCACACATACACCGCACTACACGCACATAAAAGGACATACTGAAACACACACATGCACATGCATGCGTACCCATACACAGATTGAAAAAAGAGTGACATGTATGCATTTAGTAAACTTATATAGGCATGTACGTATCGAACTAAAATTGTTCAAGTGTACGTGGGTAAACTTATAATTTATCTGCTCCACATACATGGTGTCTCTACTTAAGCTAATATATATATATATATATA
>NC_068984.1:103288272-103294012 GCF_001194135.2 Octopus bimaculoides | reverse complement strand
AAAGTTTTATTGTGACTGCGTACACCGCAGTCTTCTTATGTTTCTACGATAATCTCAGAAGTATCTTTTGTCTTAGATTTCAGAATCTCCAGAACTGTTAGAAGTTTACTTCCAGAAACAACAATCCATGATTGATTGATCTTTTCTCTTTCAATCAAATTTTGAACCCACATTCATCCGAATGCAAAAGAATTTGGCTGATGGGAGAAAAGTACGTTCTTTTCTATATTTGAGAAAATCCCGCAATTCACATGAACTGAGACACTAATCAGTGTACCACCCCCCACATAGTTTCATTCTAGAATAGCTACAACATCTTCACTGACTGGAGTCTAACCTTTTGATTTGCTTTTCGACACACTCTTTTACATATGTATATGTATGTATATAAATATGCATTTATATAAGTGAGTTTATATACAAATATAATGAGCAATATAAAAAAAATAACAAAAGAAAGACAATGTTTAACTAATACGGTATTAGTTTAACACTTCAAAAGAAAGAGAATGTGCTTTAATGTTTCGGATGTTAGTCCTTCATAAGAAGAGGAAAGCATTGGGAGAGTGAGAAAGAGAAATAGTCAGTCAGTGTGTGATAGATAGATAGATAGATAGATAGAGAGAGTGAGTGAGAGAGAGAGAGAGAGGAGGGAAAGGAGACCAAAGAAGGGAGACAAAGGAAGAGAGACTAAGGAAGGGAGACCAAGGAAGGGAGACCAAGGAAAGGAGACCTAGGAAGAGTCAAAAACCAGGTGGGGATGCTTTTTTCTAGGTGGTCTCTACAAAGGATTTGAGAATGGATGTGTAGTTGCAAGAATAGGAGTGTATCCGTGTCTGGATGCAGGCATAAGAGGAAATGGTGTGTGCATGTGTTTTGGTGGAGTGTGCGTGTGTGTGAAGATGTTTGAAAGGGTGAAAGTGGAGTGGTTTTAGTTAGAGAGAGGTGTAACGTGTTGGTATGTGTGTGATCGTTAAGTGAGTGATAAGGAAACGTGGATATAAGGAAGTGACAGCAGGGACGCGAGTGGGAGGGAAAAAAGAAAAAAAATGATGTTGGCGAAACCTAAAGAAGTGCTAGAGGAATGTGGAAGTTGTGATAGATGTTCGTGCAAGTGTTTGAGTGTGAAACATCTCAGCATGGCAGTAAGTTTTAAATAAATATTCAGAAGAGAGAATTGGTAGCTCTGTGAGGGGAAGAGAAAAATTTAAGAAAAAGGTTTTAAGAAATGACGACACGCACACACAAACACAAATACACGAACATACTGGGATACAAGCTGACACTTGTTGAACCCCGGTTGGGTCAACAGGGCGAGGTCAGGGAAAATGATGTCGAAAGACCCAAAGGTCTATGAGACTCTAGAAACATCACTAATAATTCATTCTGGAGCATCTACGAGATGCATGCATGAACATGTATGGAGATATATTTGCATGTATGCGAATACGGCAACAAAAAACGTTTTTGCAATAACAAACATAATAAAACATGAATAGAGAGAGATTTCCGCTTAAAAGAATAAATTCCTTTGATTGTTCAACGATCTGCAAGTGAAGAAAAATGTTATAAGAAAAGCGGAAACGGTGCCATCAACAAATTCCAAGCAACGTTGAAGACCACTCTATTCACTCCAACTACTTAGAAGAGATATTCTAACTACTCAGTTTTAGTTTTGGTGGTTTTGTGAATAACTGAATAAGTATTGTTCTTCTTTCAGTATGGTTAGTGAGAGGTAAAACTGTTCTTTTTACTTTCAAGAACGTATCATTGGTTTTCCATGTAGAAGTATCTAAATCTAAAACCGAAGTAGATATTTCCAACATATCAAAAAATTTCAATGCTTGTGAAGAACAAAAATCAACTAAGGGTTGTTTTGGTAGTTCAACAATGCAAGCATTTTCTGGATGGATCACCAATAAAGGAATATCTTGTAGAGATCAATATTAAGGGTATATCTGTTATATTGAAAAGAACCTTGAACTATTATGCCATTTTTACTTTCTGTCGCATAAACACTGATAAATAAAAGGGCATAACTGCATTCTTTCCTAAAGATACCAAAGATGTCATTTGAAAGACTTTAATCCTACACAATAAATAGCTGATATTTTTTTAGGCTTTCAAGAATTTCTAGCTATTATTTTGGTATAGAAAACCCTGAAGTAATACAATGTTTGGAAATAAAAACAAAAAATGTTAAAATGTTTTAACCCTTTAGAGTCTAGGTCATGGGAAGTCATAGGTGTGGATGGAATAAGAGAAAATGTCTATAAAATATCGTTTTTGAAATGTTCTCATTTTTAAAGAATATAAAATAGGAGACATCCATCTTGTTTGATTTACTACTTCTGCTTCCGTTAATTCCTTTTTTTGAATTCTTTGCAAAATCCACCAAAGAAAGTGATGACAAGTTCAAATAGCTCTCTGTATTCATCTCATGGCTGTTTCTAAGTTAGAATATATTTCAATAGTCTATTATATCACCGTACCTGAGTTGTAAATGATTTGCCGTCTCAATATCTGCTGTGATTTTATGATCTTGATTGCGGACACAAAGACAACATGTTTGAACGTTTTCGAAGACAATAAAGATTGGAATTTCAAATAAGTCACTTGAAACAGGTTTCAGAAATCCATTTTCAAGTAAAAGTTAAAAAATATATGAATCAAAAATAAAGAAAAAAAAATGAAAACAAAAGGGATCACGTCCAAGGGCTCTCTGAATTAAAAGAAAAAAAAAGAAAAACCTGCCATCAGAAATCGTTGTTAACGTTTGCTGTATCGAATCATAAAGTTTTATTGTGACTGCGTACACCGCAGTCTTCTTATGTTTCTACGATAATCTCAGAAGTATCTTTTGTCTTAGATTTCAGAATCTCCAGAACTGTTAGAAGTTTACTTCCAGAAACAACAATCCATGATTGATTGATCTTTTCTCTTTCAATCAAATTTTGAACCCACATTCATCCGAATGCAAAAGAATTTGGCTGATGGGAGAAAAGTACGTTCTTTTCTATATTTGAGAAAATCCCGCAATTCACATGAACTGAAACACTAATCAGTGTACCACCCCCCACATAGTTTCATTCTAGAATAGCTACAACATCTTCACTGACTGGAGTCTAACCTTTTGATTTGCTTTTCAACACACTCTTTTCCTCTTGTTTTCGCTCTGGTTGAAATACACAGGCAATCATCTGATCGTTATCAGATGATGACGGCAATGATAACGATGACGACAGAGAATTGGTCTGGACTTAATTATATATTCGTCTGCCTTCACTTTTTTATTATCAATTTTATATTCGTCTGCCTTCACTTTTTTATGTCTTACTTCATCATTTTCTTATCAATTTTAAAACGTGTTTTTTTTCTCTTTTTTTTTTTTTTATCAGTGTCTCAAATCTTTTCACTTCAACCTAGTTTTTGTCCTCAGCAATTTTTGTGAGACGAATTAGATGTCTTGGAGCAATATCGGAAAGATATTTTAGACTATTTTGAAACTTGTCTCGATTTTTATAAATTCATATAATTTTCAATACATATTCCTAATATATTAAAAAAAAAATTTCACTCCGGAGGAATCAGTGCATGTGGCCCTTTAGAGTAACTCTGAGACTAGTGGGAGGTAGGGAGGAAGTTATCCTTCAGCCGGAGACTTGTTCCAAATACTTGAAACAGAGTGGGTTCCGTTAAAGACAGAGCGGAGTTAAATCGGGAAGGAAAGTGCTTCGAATATACGCTTCTTACTCGGAGTAAATATTTTGGTTTTACCATTTCTCCACATCTTTTTAAATTAAGAATCAACATTTCTTTGTATTTTTTAAAAGTAGTTTGATACTATTTAAACCTTTGCCTGTCCAAAGCATTTTCATTTACATGCTTGTTTTCAGCTTTCCTTTCATAAGTTACAACTTCGTTGGAAAAAAAATGGCAATGTATATCATATATGATGCATGGGCACCGGAGAAATATGTCTACGTATCACACGTAACACAGAAGACAGGCAAAAGATTCAAATATGCTTGGGTTATATTAAAAATATTTTGCCATTTTAACTTTAATTAATTTTGTAACTGAAATATATTCTATTAGTATGGAATTCACAATAAACCATATATCATCTCTGGTTCAATTTACTGCCAATTTGGAAATTGCTGACAAAGTTTACTTTTAGTCATTGTAATGTTTGATGGAAATTTGCAAACTAAAAATGGCGGAACAGAGAAATCCAGCAAGCGATACGAAGTTTTGTGATCATTTACTGTGCTCAGGTTTATAAATAATTTCAATATGCTAATATGTAACGTATAATAAGTTTGAATGGCTTAAAATGTATTTCGTTTATGTATTTATTATATAATATATATGATACTAAAAATGTTACAGTTGAATAAGAAAAAAAAAATATTGAAATGTTAAAAATTGAAATTGTATGAGCAGATTTGTAAATAGAAATCGAATGTAAGCGAAGATTATATTTAAAAAGCAATTAATTATCGAAGATAGCAATATAGTGAGTTCTACATATTTGATTTCTAAACGGTGCTCCAGCATGGCCGCAGTCAAATGACTGAAACAAGTAAAAGAATTATACACTGATATCGCTTGCATTTGGTGTTGGTCTTTCAACGATTTTGACAGGCATAACGAAGCGAGCGTAAATTTAATCCTTGGGTAACAGCGAGACCTGCTGGTGAGAACTAAGGGAAATATCTCAATGTTCGAAATCACGTGATATCTGTGATCCTCATTTGCGCCTTTCAACCCCACGGGGTTGTTACACACACTTCTTTATCACACAGACCTACGTCTATAATATCATCCCATCTCACAATATAGGCATGATCTAATATTAGCCAACATTGAAGTACTGATTGTCCATAGTTATTAGGAGTCTCCTGTTTTGTCTGAAATTTAACTATGACCCCATTTAGTATCAGAGAACTAATCCATGGGAGGGCGGATCCTCGGCGTCATTCCAAAACTAATGGTTGGTACTCGAATGGAGGACATTGACAGTGGTGTCTTGATTACTGAGAGACTTAAAACACCGATTATGGAACGGGACTTATCGAGCATTCGTCATTCCCCATAACACAAGTGTAAGTTGCAGTTAAAAATAATGATGATGGTGGTGATGATGATCATGATGACGACGACGATGATGATGATGATGATATTGATGATTATGATGATGACGATGAGAAGAGCGAGATGGAGGACAACAACGATGGTGCGTTGCAAACTATGGGAGCTTTTAAATTCTTAACACCAATTTTTTCTTAAATTTTTTCCTTTTGATCAGTTGCTAAACCGCTGTTCCGACGCTCACTGTAACCTACTTCATTTATGCCTCGGATATCCACGTAAAGAATCGCCATGGCTAACACAAATGGCCATCTGCTTACCTTCTGAAGTTAATATGGCTTTGATCAACTGTTCATGAAAATTCATCTCAAGAGGTCAAACCCGTGACTATCATATAAACTACTACTCGATAGTTGCCTTTCTTTTACCTCCTCCTCCTCCTCCTCCTCTTCTTCTTCTTCTTTTTCTTTTTCTTCTTCTTCTTCTTCTTCTTCTTCTTCTTCTTCTTCTTCTTCTTCTTCTTCTTCTTCTTCTTCTTTTTTCTTTTCCTTTTTTCTTCTCCTTTTTTCTTCTCCTTTTTTCTTCTTCTTCCTCCTCCTCTTCCTCCCCTTCCTTACCCCCTCCTTACCCCCTCCTTACCCCCTCC
>NC_068984.1:103283748-103286551 GCF_001194135.2 Octopus bimaculoides | reverse complement strand
CACCTAAAGCTCCCCGAGGCTCCGGCAGGGGATGGTGGCGAACCCTGCTGTACTCTTCCACCACAACTTTCTCTCACTCTTACTTCCTGTTTCTGTTGTGCTTGTAATTCAAAGGGTCAGCTTTGTCACACTGTGTCACGCTGAATATCCCCGAGAACTACGTTTAGGGTACACGTGTCTGTGGAATGCTCAGCCACTTGCACGTTAATTTCACGAGCAGGCTGTTCCGTTGATCGGATCAACTGGAACCCTCGACGTCGTAAGCGACGGAGTGCCAACAACACACTACACACATACACATACACTCGCAAGTATGCATGCAAACACATGTACACACACATACATACACGCATGCGCATGCGCGCACACACACATATACGTATACATCTTTCCTTATATATAGAGAGAAAGAATATTTTATTTTTATTTTGTGATCCTTGTATTTTATTTTTTTTAATGCGATCCTTGTATTTTCCTTTGTGCACCCTGATGATTTTCCATCCAAGGTATTTAAAATGCAAAATTATTTATATGTGTGTTGTAGTTTTAACTTTGTTTGTGAAATGAAACAATTGTAAGTGAATATGTTAATTAATTAATAAACTGATTTGTCTCCATTAGTTCTCTCTGTTTTCAAACTTAATAATAATATTTAATATTTTACGATATTTTATATAATATATTCATTGAAGAAATATCTCTTCAAAATACAATATATTAAACTAGTGTATATTGGATAAATATATATATATATATTGGATAAAATATATATATATATACATATATATATATAATCAAAATAAGCAACAGGATATCAAGTAGTAATGCAGTGCGACCGTTTCAAGCGGCTCCATTTAATTGAACAATGCAATCATTACATCAATTTAAATACAATGCCATCTTCATCTGCACAAATAAATAAATGGAATTTTAACAACTAGTACACATTAATATAATTTTTCTTGAGTATTTTAACAGAGCAAGAAGATGGAAGAAATTGATGTTGTTGCTATTGTAGCTAAGAATAGTAGACTACCACTTTTAAGAATCGTTTGGAGAATAGTGAGGTCATAGGATTGTAAGTTTTCTAATTCATTTCTAATTCATTTATCTCTTTATCCACTACTAATTCTGAAACTAGAAGACTATGTCACACTGTCTTAGGCGCAGGCTTAGATACAGGCTTAAAATTCCATTAATTTTTTTGTACAGCTGAAGATGGCACTGCATTTAAATTGATGTAATGATTGCATTGTTCAATTAAATGGAACCGCTTGAAATGGTCTACTGCATTATTACTTGAAACCCTGTTGCTTATTTTGATTTTATTCACCTTACTTCGAGCTGTGCGGATAATACCGGACCGACTTGGTGCTCCAACTTAAGTACCCAATTCAACTGAAAACAAACATGGAGGGTCGTTAGACCAGAACAAGAGGAAAATAGTGAACACCAGGAGAAATATCTTCTTTGAAAAGAGAAAAGACAGAAGAAGGAGAAATAAACGCCCAATCTTTTGAACATTCATGCAGGAAAAGAAAGATGGTCACGTGAGGAAAAGAAAGATGGACGATAGTCACGTGTGAGCAACGAGTGAGAGAGAGAAAAAGAGAAAGAGAAAGAGAAAGAGGGAAGTGAGAGAGAAAGAGAGAGTTAGAAAACGGTGAAAGAGGGAGGGGGAGAAAAAAGGAATTAGAGAACGAAGGAGGAAGAAAACAATATAGAGTAGATTCACATCAAAAAGGTGAAGATAAACTTACTTGGAAATGGATGATGCGTGGCGTTCAATTAGATAATAATAATAATAATAATAATAATAAATAATAATATATATATATGTATATATGTGTAAATATATATTATATATACATATATATATATATATATATATATATATATATATATATATATATATATGCATATTATTATTATTATTATTATTATTATTATTATCATCATCATCATTATTATCATATACATAAAAAAATATATATATATGTGTATATATGTATGTGTATATGAGGCCGCATGGTCTAGTGGTTAGGCAGTCACGATCGCCAGAACATGGTTTCAATTCCTGGAGGTGTGTTGCGTTCTTGAGCAAAACGCTTCATCTCACACTTTTCTGTGATCACTTCGATACCTGAAGTGTGGTAGACCGTGCAAATTATTCAGGCAAAGATTTTATAGAACGTAGAGATAAGATAATGTACAGCATATGCATTTCCTCACTATTAACGAATCATTTGTGCAGGTTGTTCAGCAAGAAATTGCTGATCCGTCTTTCTCGGACTACGAGAGACAACCATCGATGTATATATATCTATATACATACATGCAGATCTTTCTGTCTTGAAAGCTTTCATACATTCTTTTTTTCCTTATATTCTATATTGCGTTTTCTGTTTCCTGAAATCCCACTATTTGTACTGTTATCATTATCATTCCTGTTTTGTTTGTCTCTTTCTTTGAAACTCTCACACCTTCACCATCCCACTTTTTCCATCTCTCTCTCTCTCTCTCTCTCTCTCTCTCTCTCTCTCTGTCTCTCTCTTTCCATCTCTCTCTCTCTCTCTTTTTCTCTCTCACTCCCTGTCTCAGTCGTCACATCCTTTGTCTTCGTCTTCTAAGATTTCTTCAGATTATCTTTCTCTTAATCTACTACCTTCCTTCACAATTCTTTTTCGACAATAAACTTTCGCTGCTCTTTCAATTTTGCACTCTTTCTTTTTTACTCATCTTGTCTCACTTCCTATTTCCTATACATGCATGTATATATATATATATATATATATATATATAT
>NC_068984.1:103282980-103283445 GCF_001194135.2 Octopus bimaculoides | reverse complement strand
AAAAAAAAAAAAAAAAAAAAAAATAATAATAATAATAATAATAATAATAATAATAATGATAATAATAATACACACACACACACATACCTTGCATGATCATGATCAGTCTGTCAGTCGGTTTCTCCCTTTCTCGGTTTCTCATTCTCTTTCTCTCTCTTTCTCAATCTCTGTCAGTATCCACTTCGTTCATTGTTTCTCTCTTATCCTTACGTTTCTTCACGAATAAATAAAACCCACCATCCAACAGCGATAACTTCTTGAGACAGTTGAGAAGCATTTTTCTTTATTGTCATGGATTCCGTTCCTGTGCAACAGAAGTATTCATGAAACTGTGTCGTGTCATTCTGTAGGATTCTATTTGCAATATAACGAATTTTTTTGTGTGTGTTTTTGCATGTTTTATTTCATTTTTGAATTATATTATATCTGTACTTTTATTCTATCGGTTAACATATTTCTTTATAT
>NC_068984.1:103281400-103282123 GCF_001194135.2 Octopus bimaculoides | reverse complement strand
ATACATATATATACACACACTCACACACACATACACACATTATTTTGTATTGTTTCGAATTTTCTTTTTAAATATCACCTTTTGAGTCTTTTAAATTCAAATATCGATACCTTTATTATCTTCTGCTTTGTTTTTTTTAAAATTTCATCTTATTTTAGATATTTATTTATCTCTTTTATCGAAAAATATCAATCAGCGATAAAGGTTAAAGTGATGGTGAAGTCTTAGCTGGAAGTTTCCTAGGTTTACATAATGAAGTGAAATAGGCATAAAATAACAACTTAATGGCCTCTTGTCTTATGCATATTTTTGTATAAATCTTAGTTCGTTATGTTCTTAGGTTTCGTTGTTTGTTGTTACTGCAAATGTATATGCATGCACGTAGATATTTATGTATCTGTATCAAATTGTATAATGCAAGTATATATGTGTGTGTGTGCGTGTTTGTGTGTGTACGTGCATATATATATATATATATATATATATATATTTATGTATGCGAGTGTATGACTTTAAGGTTTTGTGGATATGAAGTTTGATAACGTGACATGAAGAGTTATTCATACAAAGCTTGCTTCATACCGTTTCGCACTACAGCGTCCCTGACAGATCTCCTCCTTCGCCTCTTATTCACGCAATTTAAGAATACAAATTAAACGAAAATTTGTTGGAAATTTAGAAAAAAAAATCTAACGAGTATTATTTCTTACTTTTGTCTTTATT
>NC_068984.1:103279147-103281387 GCF_001194135.2 Octopus bimaculoides | reverse complement strand
TATATATATATACATATGTGTGTGTGTGTATAATGTACATATATATTTACACACACACACACACACACACGCACACACACACACACGCACACACACACACACACATACACACACACACACAACCAAACATTGAAATTGTGGACAAATGCTTTTCTTTTGCCTCTGCTGTTGCCTCAACTGTTGTTACCACCACCACCACCAAATCACTACTACTACTACTACTACTACTACTACTACTACTACTACTACTACTACTACTGCTGCTGCTGCTGCTGCTGCTGATACTACTACTACTACTACTACTACTACTACTACTACTACTACTACTACTACTACTACTACTATCATTGCTGCTGCTGCTAACCGCTGTTAGTACTTGTTTCTTTAACAGGCTATGTAATAGCGGCAGTAGCAACAGTAGTAGCCATAGTCGTCGTTGTAGTGGTAGGGTAGTAGAAGTAGTAGTAGTAGTAGTAGTAGTAGTAGTAGTAGTAGTAGTAGTAGTAGTAGCAGCAGCAGTAATGGTAGTAGTAGTAGTAGTAGTAGTAGTAGTAGTAGTAGTAGTAGTAGTCAGAACCAATATCCCTGTTTTCCAAGGTTACAACTCCAACGGTTAGTATGGAAATGATAATTCTCCGAGTTGGTAAAAGTAAGAGAGCGCCGAACTAAATAGCTTACAGTATTTAGTCTCATCTCATCTGTTGATTTTCTTTGTTAAAGCGTCTTCGGTGACGATTTCATCCTCAGCGTTTAAGGAACTGAATCGTCAGTGAGCGCATAAATACACTCAGTACGAATATAAAAGAATAAATACTTTACCGCGAACAATCTGAAGCAACTGAGCGCCCTTCAACCCCATTGACTCAACTGTGACACACACGCACTATCACCTACATTTGATGTTAGTTTTCATTTGCTTAAATGTTTTAATGTCTTTTCACTTTTTAGATGCCGTATTTCCATCACCGTTAACTTATCTATAAACGAAACATCACGTTTTTGAAACGTGTTCGTTTGTCTGAAACTCATTTCCTTGATAAGACATAAAATATTTGTTTCCAATTAACTAGCTACAAAGCTCCACATACCGGAAGAGGTTAAAGAAAAGTAGTGTGCTGAAAGTGAAGTGAAATATCTCTAACGAAATATTGGTTTCAAATTTTGGCCCAAGGCCAGTAATTTCATAGGAGGATTAAGGCGACCCCCCAATACATAATTGGTCCTTATTTTATCGTCCCAAAAAGGATGAAAGGCAAAATCAAATCAACCTCAGCGGAATTTGAACTTCGAATATATAGACGGACGAAATGCCACTGAGCATTTTGTCCGGCGTGCTAACCACTCTGCTAGCCCACCGCGTTACTCTAATCAAATTTTGGTTTCAAATTTTGGCACGAAGCTAGCAATTTTAGGGGAGGATGTTAAAATCACGTTGATGTTTCGGCATCTTGTCAACTTTTTTGTCGTTGCGGCAATCTTTCCATTGAAACCTAGAAGTATTTTCAAATGTGTTAGAAAGTATTGGATAGTTGCTCGACACGTTCAATATAGCAGCGAATTCTCAGCAATTAAACAAATTGCCTGAACTTGTACGACATAATTTAAGCCTTAAAGACTAGAATGTGGCCCGAATTGCAAGCAGTTCCAAGAGCTACCCTTGTATATCATAGCTGCCGAGTTCAGCGGCTCATTGCCTCTAACAAAACAAATCATTATAGACAAAACAAAACAAATCATTATAGACAGATAAATACTATTTTATAGACATTTAACCATTGAATTACCATAAGAAAATGTAATAATGTTTGCAACATTTAGTGTAGCTAATGTCCCTGGGGCTCTACATAACGACACATTCTGGAGAAGACAGTTTTATGGATATGCTAAATCCAAGGCTAACTTTTTGAAACGATCTGTAACGTTATCTTTTGTGATATCATGTGATCCAGTCTTTTTGGTAATGTTAGATATTATGAAAAGAAGCTACTGACAAAAAAAAAACATTTACAAATCTCTAGTATACAGAAAATCTGTCTCCTGATACTATAGTATATTATGTATACTATAACACTATATACATACATACACAACCACACCAACACATACCCACACTTACACACACCCACATGTATATGTATATATGTGTATATATATATATATACATATATATTTAGATACACACTACAGACATATATATATATATATATATATATATATATATATATATATATATATATATA
>NC_068984.1:103276176-103278520 GCF_001194135.2 Octopus bimaculoides | reverse complement strand
AAACACTTAAAGCTCCTCGAGGGTCCGGCAGGGGATGGTGGCGAACCCTGCTGTACTCTTCCACCACAACTTTCTCTCACTCTCACTTTCTGTTTCTGTTGTGCCTGTAATTCAAAGGGTCAGCCTTGTCACACTGTGTCACGCTGAATATCTCCGAGAACTACGTTTAGGGTACACGTGTCTGTGGAGTGCTCAGCCACTTGCACGTTAATTTCACGAGCAGGCTGTTCCGTTGATCGGATCAACTGGAACCCTCGACGTCGTAAGCGACGGAGTGCCAACAAGAAACTGCACTTATGAAATCGAACGGAAATATTGTGGAAACAAAATAGGTTTGATTGTGAATACAGCAGCAACACAATCCTTCCTGACATGTTTACTGGTCAATGCAATTAGTAGTAGGAAATGTATGAGTAAGTTGAAAGTAAAAGCCACAAGTCGTATGAATGACTAAACAAGTGGAAGGAACATTTCCAGAACCTGTGTGTATTATCCCAGAAGTTTCAAATAGACCCAATGAAATTAATACTAAGCAGAAGCTCGGCATCCAAGTTGATGATTTCACATTAGATGAACTATCTGAAGGACTGAAAAGAACCAAAAACAGGTTGGCGAACTTGATCAATATAGTACTAGAAGTTTCGAAGACAAAACCATTGAGTGATAGCCTCCTATAATTTTGTAGTGCGGTTCAGAATAAGAATAGAATTGTGAAGTAAACTGGAGGTTGTATTCTACCATTCCCAAAGAAAGGTTATTTAGACATGACTAAAAATTACTGACTGATTCCTTTACCGGTGATAGAAGCACAAAAGTCTAAAAACAATTATTGAATTGTTGCCGAATTGTATAAAACAAGAATTTAAGAACTTATGAAGAAACCTATACGGGTTCAGGGAAAAATCAGTCTACGGTTGAACAAATTTTAAATGTGAGAAAAATCATTGACAGAGTCTGGGTTGAACGTTTACATAAAGTTTTAGTGTTTATAGATTGTTTAGAAGACTTTATACTGTCCAATGAGGCAAAATGGAGTAAACTCTTCTTACATACAACGTATTTCAAGAAGTAGAAGCCGTCATGATGTTCTACAAAATCTTATAGAGACGCTGATTTCTTCAACATTAATATCGGTGTCTTGCAAGGCAATATATTTGCATCGTTTCTATTTATCATCACCCTTAACTTTGTCGAGAATGAGGCTACAAGAAGCCGCCTGACAGTTCCCGTTGGACATGACTGGGGAACATCTCCAGAAGCTCGACGTCAGTTTGGAGGATGGAGAAGGGCTGACACGAGACTGCCAGCGATGGAACCGATAGGTGGATCTGGTTCGCACTACGCATGATGAAGTTTCTGGGACCACTAACCTGGTATGACCCCCAGATCAATAGAGGAAGAACATCAAGCAACAAGCAAAGCTTGTGTCTTTCTCTCGCACGTCAGGTGACAAAATAAAAGAACTCTGTTTTACAAGCTCCTCCTCGCATCATCAGCCAAACACAGCAATAACAGACATAGATTATGTTGATAGTACCACATTATTCACAGCCTCCATAGCAGAAGCTACCGTCATTCTATTTTAGTGAATCCACCTATATTGGGTTAACTAATGAAACCGTCAAAATAACAGAACTGGAAACATGTTGTGTACTTACTGAATTGCAATACTCCTGGGGCATAAAATATAATGATGATGATGGTGGTAATGATGATGATGAAGATGATGGAGGTGACGATGATGACGAGGGTGGTGGCAGCGGTGATGATAACTATGGTGGTAATGATGGTGGTGGTAGTGGTGGTCCTGATGATGATGATGATAATGATGTCGATGATGATGACGATGATAGTGGTGGTGGTAGTGATGATGATAGTAATGATGATAAAGAAGACGACGATGATGGTGATGATGGTGATAATGAAAATGATTTTGATGATGATAATGGCGATGATGGGAAGATAAAGATGGCGCTGCTACTGATAATGATGTTGATGGTAATGGTGACGATGATAATATAACCTAATGCAACAAACTGGAAAACAAGTGATTATATATAAAATTGTAGCCAGAATAGTTAAGGACCAACCACTTGGAGGAGCCTGGTGGATGAGATTTTAGCTGTTCAATTCAGTTATAAAGTGTTTGAGATTTCAATTGTTGAGATATTCAGTGTCTCTATTTTCTTGGATTTGAAAACAGAGCCAGATTGACGATCGGCCAACGGGAAAAACGAATCTAAAATTCTAAATTTACACGCTCACGCGCTCACATGCACACACATGGATGCACATCTCTCTCTCTATCACTATATATATACATATACATATATATATATATATA
>NC_068984.1:103272870-103275714 GCF_001194135.2 Octopus bimaculoides | reverse complement strand
ATATATATATATATACCTATATGTATATACACATATATGCACGTACACCGAAACACATATTCGTATGTACATATCTGTATGTGAGCACTGAAGATTGTGCGTAGATGCATATAACACATACACACACACACACGCACACACACGCAGTACGCACACGCACGCGCACACACACTCACACACCGCATCATAGCACAACAACAAAAGACAATGATGAAGCGATAGAGTCTTTTCTATTTCAGCAAAGAATTCAAAACCCAAATATTAATATAATGATTACTATCAGTAAAAATTCCATTCCATTAAACAGTTGATGATATAAAACTGTTAATGCTACTCAGGCAACACTCCCAGCTTCTAATTATTTCACACACAAATACATACAGACATACACACACACACACACACACACACACACGCATGCAAATACGCACTCTCACAAATTCCTCCACATGTATATGCTCACACACATGCATTTACGTATTTACAAGCACATATGTACAAAAACAGCCACACACATACATACATGTACATAATAAATGTATGTATTTATATATGAATATCTAGTTATCTATATAAAACGAATATCTAAATATAAATAACAACACTAATAATAATAATGATAATCCTTTCTACTATACGCTCAAGTTCTGACATTTTAGGGGAGGCGGATATTCGATTACATCGACTCCAATGCTCAACTGGTACTCATTTTATCGATCCCAATAGGATGACAGGCAAAGTCGACCTCGGTAGAATTTGAACTCAGAATGCAGCAGCAGACAAAATACCACTAAGCATTTCGCCCGGTGTGCTAACGATTCTGCCAGCTCGCCGCCTCAATGATAAAAATAAAAATAATAATAATAATACTAATAATGATAATAATAATAAGGAATATATTCACAGACACGACAGAGCTGGGACCTATATACACTGGAAGCTATGGAATAACAACAGAATAACAACAGAAAAAAAGATGATATAAACACACGCCAGAAAAGGTCACAGAAAGCGAGAAAGCAACCATACTCTGGGATATGCCAATACACACAGATAGAGAAATTAAGACCAATAGACCAGATATAGTTGTCAAAGATCATGAAGGAAAAAAATGCTTTCTAATTGATGTATCAATACCAGCGGAAGACAACGTTTCCCTAAAAGAAATGGAGAAACTTTCAAAACACAAAGACCTGGAAATAGAGGTAACTCGAATGTGGAATCTAAAAACAGAAACAATTCCTATCATAGTAGGTGCCTTGGGTATAATAGAAAAATATTCAGACAAATACATAACAAAAACACCAGGACTTACAAATATATATAGCATACAGAAAATTGCACTACTGGACACTGTATACACCCTACGCAAAACATTTTCAATACTGTAACCATAAGAGCATCACAGCAAACCACATCACATACCCAAGGCACACAGAGCTGCGCTCGGTAGTGAAGTGAAAGCACGTTATAAAAATAAAACTACTGAATAATAATAATAATAACAACAACAATTTTATTATAATGGTTTTAATGCGACGTTATGTATGCAGGCAACCGTACAACCTCCTTTATCCCCCTCCCTAAGTAATAACTTGAAGCGTCAATTCTTATGCCTGTTGAACAATCATATGAAATAGAATGTGTAAGACAAAGAGTGTCTGTGTGTGAAAAAGTGAGTGAGTAAAAAGAGAAAAACAGACAGACAGAGTGAGGAAGAAAGCAGGAGAGAGAAAGAGCGAGAGAACCGTTGATTGACAGGCAAGTTTGGTCGACGACCAAATGAATTAAAACAGCTAAATATCTCGCAAAGCACATTCTAACGTCTTAAAGTCTATATTGAAAAATATATATTTCGAGATATACAAAACCGTGTAATTGGCACGAATGGTCAAGGCAGCTCTGGAACTTTAAAGCAACACAATTCTTCTTTGCGCCCACGAAGGTAGAATTTTTGAGCATTCGTTCGAACTGCTAGTTATAGTTGTTAAATTTGCCTCATATATCCCCATACCACCTTAAATTAGGAATCGGGAAAGGACCCATTGGAAAATATAGTCACTTGTATACTAAACGACAACACCAATTATGAATGCATAACTTCATCACGATAGTGGATATTACGTCATTTTCACACGACAAGATGAAATCGCTCGATCCTTCGGAGCTAGTAGATTTCCCATTCTGGGTGTAAGCATGAGTTTGGGTGAGTGTGTTTATGCATGTATTTATGTATTTATGCATGAACACACTATGGTCGAATGGCTAAGAGGTTCGCTTTGCAATCAATAGGACTTGAGTTCTATTCCACTGAGTGGCATCTTGAGCAGGTATAATTTACTACAATCTTGCCATCTCTTCATACCTTGTAGTCAAATGGGTGGACGGAAACAGTTTCGAAGCTCGTCAGACGGATTATACCGGAATTTCTAGCTATGTCAAGGAGACACGCTGATGTTAGTTTAGCATTATGTTAATGCTGTACTTGTCTGTGGAATACCTAACCACTTACGCGTTAACTGAATGAGAAGTTAATTCAGTTGAGCAAACAGTTGAATACTCTTCCTCGAAACCAACGGAGATCCATTTTCTTACTTCATATATATTTCTTCACATCCCCGATTTATGTCAAACGTACATTGTTCCTACATCGTATGTAGTCATATACTGACGTTGACGTGCTCAGGTGAAACAATCTTATTACAAGAGGAAGGAATGATTTCGCGAAGAAATATTCAAATAACGTCACAAAGGTACAGATAGCTATGGGAATTAACACACACACACACACACACACACACACACACACACACACACACACACACACACACACACACACACACA
>NC_068984.1:103267827-103272824 GCF_001194135.2 Octopus bimaculoides | reverse complement strand
CTCTCTCTTCTCACCATCTCTCTTCTTTTCAGCCTTCACTTACTAATTTCTTTTACGTTAATCTTTTTCTTCCTTTCCTTCTCAGTCTATCTATCTACCTCTCTATCTCTCTATCTCTCTATCTATCTATCTATCTATCTATCTATCTATCTATCTATCTATCTATCTATCATTCTTTTTTATGACACTTAAATTATAATAATAACTAGCTGGACTCGTGAAAAATTCAAGGAAAACACTAAAATATAAGCATCTGTAAACAGTGTACTGGTGCCATGAGAAATGTTTGTATATTATGACTGTCTGTCTTTACGTTCTGAGTTCAAATTCTGCCGAGGTTGACTTTGCCTTTCGTCCCTTGGGGCTCGATAAATTAAGTACCAGTTGTATACTGAGGTAGATCTAAACAATTGGCCCCCTCCCCACAAAAATTTCAGACCGAGAAAAGTATATTGTGACAGTTACAGAATATAGAAAGTAATGTAACACCAATGACTAAATAATCCAACCAAAATGTCTGTTACACAAGCGTAAACAGAATTACTATTTAGCCTTAAAATACATCGTACATATTCAAAGAACCTTCTTGGTTTAGTGGTACGGAATGTTTTTCTGGTTTTCTTTTATTCTTTTACTTGTTTCAGTCATTTGACGGTGGCCAGGCTAGAGCACCACCCCTTAGTCGAAGAAATTGATCCCTGGACTTATTCCGTGTAAGCCTGGTGCTTATTCTAACAGTCTCTTCTGAACAGCTAAATTACAGAGACGCAAACACACCAATGTGAAGCAATGGTGGTGGTGGGACACACATAGACACACAAACACACACAGACACCCACACACATACATACATACATACATACATTATGGGCTTGGAGGTAGTGGTGATGCTGGCTGGTGCGATTTTGTTTTTTGCTGGTAATCTATGTATCTACTTCTTTTGCCATGAACGCCGTCACCACCCACTGTCACTTTCACTCTCTTTCCTACTCTCTCATTCTCTCTCACTCTCTCTCTTTCTCTCTGTCATCCTCTCTCTCGTTTTGCCACTTCTTTGAAGTGTGATACACAACACAGGTACGTACAAAAACAAATAAGTTAGTGTATTAATATTATTTATAATCCTTTCTAATATAGGCACAAAGCCTGAAATTTTAGGGAAGGAGCTAGTTGATTATTTTATGATACTTATTTTATCGACCCCAAATGGATGAAAGGCAAACTCAATCTCATCCGCAGTCGAACTCAGTACGTAAAGACGGACGAAATGCCGCTAAGCATTTTGTCCTGCGTGCTAATGATTTTGCCAGATCGTTGCCTGAAAAAATAATAATGGTTTCATAAAGTCAGCAATTTCGAGGAAGTGTTATGTCGATTGTATCGACCAAAGTGTTCAACTAAATTTATCGATCCCGAAAGAATGAAAGACAAAGTCGACCTCGGTAGAATTTGAACACAGACAGACGAAATGCCGCAAGGCATTTTGCCCAGCGTGCTAACGATTCCACCAGCTCGCCACCTAAATAATAATAATAATAATAATAATAATAATAATAATAATAATAATAATAATAATAATAATAATAATAATAATAATAATAATAATAATAATAATAACCCTAGGCATAACACCTACATGAACTTCTAACTTGTTGTCTCTTGAGGTCTCTGGGTGAGACTTGGATCCAACTTGTACAAATGGAAAACAAAAGTCAAACATAAAATAATAATAATAATAATAATAATAATAATAATGAGCAAAAGTTAGTTGATCAAGTTAATACTATTAGGAAAGGAAACTGGATGATAGAATTGGAGGTACAAGAGATCACAAGAGAACTGGAAAAGAAAGACCAGGCAGTGGGAAAGACAAACAACATAAGACACATCTCAAACCAAAGAAGAACCTAAAGAAAGAATAAATGATAATAGCGCTACCAATAAGGAAGGGACAACTGGCACCAACGACTTAAGTGATTTAAGTGAGGAAGATCAGAAGATTTTAGATGAATTGCAGGAAGAAATGAGTAAAGAAGTAAGAAAAAGATTGCCAGCATTAAAGATTGCCAGCATTAAAATACATCAACAGAAGGAAGCTACAAGAAATGATTAGGAAAGTAGATCCTGTTATCAGGAGGATATATACTAAAAGTATAGGCGACACTAACTTATTGAGCTATGCAGGAGGGGTAGTAGTCACCAAAAGATTACATATCTCAAAGGGAAAGATTAAAAAGAGCAAATGTGGAAAAGTAGACTACAGAATAGAGGGAAGGCTTTAAAACAAGATCTGAGTAGAACAGAAACCTGAAAACTGAACAAGTTAGGAAACACAAGATGCAAATCTTCCCTCGAGAGAAGATATTTAGTCAATGAGAAAGGATCTGGGACAGTAACAGAAGAGTTGAAACAGCATATCATAGCAGTAGCAAGCAAGCTCTCTAGATATAAGAAAAGAATAGATCAATATCAACAAAATAGCTTATTTGAGACAGACCAGAAGAGATTTTATAACCAAATAAAAAGATGAGATACCTAATGCAGAGGAAGCTAGAAAGTTCTGGAGTAATATTTGGGATAAACCAGTCAATTATAATGGAGATGATGCAATATGGTTAAAGAAAGTGAGGGAAGAACTAGCGACTGAAAAGCAGCCAGATCTAAGATTAACTAGTGCATTAATAAGTGTTAGGAAAAATGCGAATTGGAAGGGCCCAGGACCAGATTTAGTTCAAAGGTACTGGCTAAAGAAATTCAGTACTTTACATGGGAGGCTGAGGGAACAACTTCAGGATTACCTTAATGGAGGAATAATACTAGATTGGATGACTAGAGGGAGAACAATGCTCATTATGGATAAGAGCAAGGGTAATACAGCTAGTAACTATAGACCAATCACTTGATTACCATTAGTGTGGAAGCTGTTAACAGGAATGCTTTCAGAAAGCATTTACGAGCACCTTGACAAGCAGAATTTACTACCAGAAGAACAGAAAGGTTGCAGGAATTTTCCAAGGAGACTCGTTGTCCCCTTTATTATCTGTTCTGTGTTTGATCCCCCTCAGTTTAGTATCAAGGAAGGCAAAGGCAGGGTATCAGTTCAGAAATAATAATGGAAAAAATAACCATTTGCTCTACATTGATGATCTAAAACTTTTTAGTTAGAATGACAAAAAGATATATTCCTTAATAAGACACTTCAGCAAAGATATAGGCATGGAATTTGACGTAGAGAAGAGTGCAGTATTTAGCTATGAGAAGGGGACAGGTAGTCAACGCCGAAGACTTTCAATTATCAGATGGCCAGACATTAAAATCATTGAAAGGAGGAGAGAGTCATAAGTTTCTAGGAGTATTAGAATCTGACAGAGTACTAACTATAGATATGAAGATTGAGAAAGAGTACATCAGAAGAGTGGGGAAGCTAATGAAGTCAAAACCAAATGGTCCGAACCGAGTGAAGGCTATAAATACTTGGGCAGTATCATTACTTAGATACTCAGCAGCTTTTGTAGATTGGACAAAAACTGAATTAGCAAAGCTAGACAGAAGAACTAGGAAGGAATTTAATATGAATGGAGGACTCCACCTAAGGGCAGGAGTAGCGAGATTATACTTACCTAGAAAAGACGGTGGAAGAGGCTTAATATCAGTGGAAGACTGCATGGAGTTAGCTAGAGTAGATATAGATTCCTGTGTTGGTAATAGTGAAGAAAGTTTATTAAAAGCTGCTAGAGTCACAGCAAGAAATAGGGAAAACAAAACACCAAACGAACTTAAAAACAAGAAAAAAGAACAGAAATTAACTGACTGGCATGAGAAGACGTTGCATGGTAGATTCTCAAAGATAGTTTCAGAAAATAGTAGTAGTGGGACATGGTTATGGCTGCAGAAGGGAAAGCTGAAGAGGGAGACAAAAAGTTTGTAAGTAGCTGCATAAGAGCAAGCATCAAGGAATAATTGTATAAAAGCAAAAATAGACAAAAAATGAAGTAGATTTCCAATGTAGATTATGCAAATCAAAAGAGGAAAGCGTTACTCATATAGTAAGTGAATGTAACATGCTGGCACAGAAACAATACAAGAAAAGACATGACAATCTAAGGAGAGCAATCCACTGGGAGTTATGTAGAGAGCTAAGAGTTGAACATACTGATAAATGCTATGATTATGAACCTAGTAAGATATTAGAAAATAAGAAGTACAAGATGTTGTGGGACTTTAACATGCAGACTGACAGAGTAATAGAAAGATAGAAGGCCTGATTTGGTAGTAGTAGTAGTAGTAGATAAAGAGAATAGAAAAGGCCAGATAATTGACTTTACAGTCCTAAATGATGAAAAAATTAATATGAGAAGTATAGAAAAAATAGCAAAGTACCAGGACCTAGCTGTTGCATGACAGAGACTATGGAATGTGCGGATAAAATGTATCCCAGTAGTTATAGGTGCATTGAAAACTAACCTTAAAGATCTGAACAGATGGATACATAAAAATAGGCATAAAACCAGTTTAAAACAGCTGCAGAAAACGTTGTCATAGGGACAGCTCGGATACTTAGGCGGGTTCTTGGCATCTAAGGCAACTTGTTTTAGCCCGATGTTTTTTTCCAACGGTCTAATTTGTTGAGTGTATAACAATAATAATGATGATGATGATGATGATGATAATAACAACAACAACAACAACAACAACAACAATAATAATAATAATAATAATAATAATAATAATAATAATAATAATAATAATAAATGCCCGGATGCAGTACCAGGCAGTGGCTCTCATGGCTTCTTAATTGATTGGAAGTGTTAGCATGTACATTGTTTTGTCTTGGTATAAAAGATGGGGTACAGTAAATATTCTGCTTAATACCACAGATTTGCTTGTCAGCTGTTTGACCATAACCAGTTGAGCATGTCCCTTGGTGGCTGACGATATGTGCATCTCTGAACACGAGCAGAAGTAGTGGGGGAGCATCATAGCCATGTGTTGAGAGG
>NC_068984.1:103264044-103264976 GCF_001194135.2 Octopus bimaculoides | reverse complement strand
AGCTCAGATACCAGGAAACCCCAAAATGGCTGAAGTTCAAAAGATAGTGCTCATGGGAACTGCCCATATCCTACGTAAAATACTGTCTATGTGATCTCAAATTTTAAAACAAACATAATTTTCTTATGGTTTCTTAAACATTCACTAGAACAAAACTGTACAAAACCAAATGTATGGTACCCTAGGCATAACACCTACATGAACTTCTAACTTGTTGTCTCTTGAGGTCTCTGGGTGAGACTTGGATCCAACTTGTACAAATGCAAAACAAAAGTCAAACATAAAACAATAATAATAATAATAATAATAATAATAATAATAATAAATGCCCTGATGCAGTATCAGGCGGTGGCTTTCATGGCTTCTCATTTTTAACTGATTGGAAATGTTATCATGTACATTGTTTTGTCTTCGTATAAAAGGTGGGCTACAGCAAATATTCTGCTCAATACCATAGATTTGTTGTTTGACCTTAATCAGTTGAGCATATTCCTTAGTGGTTGGCGGTATGTGCATCTCTGATCACGGGCAGAAGTAGTAGGGGAACATCATAGCCATGTGTTGAGAGGAATTCTTTGGGATTTGGATAATTCACTTTTGGAAACATTGGTGTTTTGTTCATCATTCTTAAACATCTGCAAGGTCATGCGCTGTTTATCTTGATATGAGATCACCATGTTACGCACATATGGTTGTGATGCATGTGCCTGCTGTACCCTTATCAGACGGGTAGTCATGATGGGTATAATGGGCTTCGTATATTTTACTCCAGTACTACTTTGATGGCATGCACTGCTCTCTCACTCAATAAATAATAATAATAATAATAATAATAATAATAATAATAATAATAATAATAATAATAATAATAATAATAATAATAATAACTGGACAATATATCAGCATTATAAAATCAAAACCGCTGACAAATG
>NC_068984.1:103257862-103264034 GCF_001194135.2 Octopus bimaculoides | reverse complement strand
GTACCAGTGATTGTAGGATCTCTAGGAATGATAAGAAAAAAGGTACTGAAACCTATCTGAAAATGATACCAGGCTTAGCATCTCTACAGGAAGTGCAAAAAATCGTGTTAACTGGAATGACTCATGTACTGAGAAGAGCATTATCGCTTTGAAAACAACAACCATTCATGAATTTTTTGTTTGTTTTTAAATACATATTTTACCTGTGAATTTGTGTGTGTAAACTGGGAATGCATACAACGAATTTCTCTGCCCTAGGTGTACGGAAAATACTCGGCGAGAAATGGAAGAAAATTTGAAGAAAGAAGAAAAAAAAACAACATAATAATAATAATGATAATAAGACAAATACATAACAAAAACAACAGGACTTACAAGTATGTATAACATACAGAAAATTGCACTACTGGGCACTGCACACATCCTACGCAAAGCACTTTCAATACAGTAACCATAAGAGCATCACAGCAAACCACAGCACATACCCAAGACACACAGAGCTGCGCTCGGTAGTGAAGTGAATGAACGCTGTAAAAATAAAACTATTGAATAATAATAATAATAATAATAATAATAATAATAATAATAATAATAATAATAATAATAATAATAATAATAATAATAATAATCCTTTCTACTAAAGGTACAAGGCCTGGAATTTTGGGTGAGAGGACTAGTCGATTACATCAATCCCCAGTACTCAACTGGTACTTACTTTATCGACCCCGAAAGGATGAAAGGCAAAGTCGACCATGCCAGGATTTGACCTCAAAACGTGCAGACATGAAATACCACTAAACATTTTGCCCGGCGTGCTAATGATTACACACACACACACACACACACACAAAACACATTATATCAATTGAAAATATTCCCTGCATGTGATATTAACAGTAGTAACATCATACTTCGAGTGTAAACACTCGAATGTTTTTGCTTATATATATATTTTGCACCATGTGAACCGGCTTGGCGCAAAACAAGACATATTACTGGCAGGTTTATAACGTAACTCATACCATGACACTAGCAGGTTTATACCAGTGACTCACTCTGAAGAAGGTTGAGGCCTTTGGGCCAGAATCCGAAACTATAGTATATAAGTATCTGAATGGCATATTCTTTAAAGGCATGCTTTTTTAATGCCTTAATTCTTTAGCCGTTTCCTCGCCTACTCTGATTTTTCTGTTATTTTGTGCCTTCCGGCGGTTGCATTAGGAGTTTAGTTCCTATTTCTAAACAGGTCGATGCTTTCCCGCATCCTCATGCCTTGTGCTAACTTTAAATTTTATAGCTGTATAATGCTATTGGACCTATTGAACCGTATATGTTTCTGCTGTTAATACTATCGATTAAAAAATATTCACTGCAGATAAAATTAACAATAGTAACATCTTACTTCGAGGGTAAACACTTATATATATATATAAACACCCGATCATATATAAAGTGTACTCAGTATCGTAGTAGGGATTAATAATCCTTTCAACAATAGGTACAAAGCCTTAAGTTTTAGGGGAGGAGACTAGTCGATAAGATCCACCCCAATGTTTCACTGGTACTTAATTTATCGACTCCCGAAAAGATGAAAGGCAAAATCGACCTCGGTGGAATTTGAATTCAGAACGTGAAAACGGACGAAATGCCACAAAGTATTTCTCCCGGTGTGATAACGATTCTGCCAGATCGCCGCCTTAAATTGCAGAGATTAATAATATGTTTTATTTGGGTTGAGTTAATCTGTTGCTACCAAGTTTCACCTGTGGGTGAGCATGATCTCCAGGCAAATTGCTTCATGAGTAAGAAAGAATGATTCCTTTTTACCAGCTAATTGGACTGGAGCAATGTAAAATGAAGTGCTTCACTCAAGAACACAACGCGTCAACCGGTACATGAATTGAAACCACGATCTCGCAATTATGAGTCCAACGTTCCTAATCAATAGGCCACACGCTCCCATAATAATATGAAGGGCAAATATGGAAAGAGAAATCTGATGCCATGCGAAAATTTCGTATCTAATTAATCGCCACCCCTCTTGAAACTTAACTGCGAAGAGCAAATATTTATATTTTTCTCTTTCATGCTGTGATGCTGCGTTTTCATCAGTTAAGGTGAATTATCTATTAAGTCACTATTCAGAGAGAGAAAGAAAGAGAGTGAGAGAGAGAGAGAGAGAGAGAGAGAGAGATAGAGAGAGAGAGAAAGAGAAGGATGGAGAGAGAGAGAGAGGACTTATTTAGGTTGTTAACATGTGGTACTAGATTTAGTTTCTAAACATTTGCATCTTAGTATTACAAGAGTTAGGAAGGAGGCGAGCTTGCAGAATCGTTAGCATACCAGGTAAAATGCCTAGCGGTATTTCGTCCGTCTTTACGTTCCGAGTTCAAATATCACCGAGGTGGAGTTTACTTTTCATTCTTTCGGGGTCGATAAAGCAAGTACTTGTTGAACACGTGAATCGATTTAATCAACTTACTCCTTTCCCAAAACTGCAGGTCTTGTGCTAAAATTTAAAACCAATATTACATAAGTTAAGTGTGTGTAGAGTGTTTCTAACTTCACTTTTGTTACTTGTGGGTAAAGAAATTTGCGTCGTGAATGCTTTGTGGTAAAAAGAGCTATTAAAATCAGTCGAGGGGAAAAGACCACTGTAGATCTCCAGGTAGATTATCATAATCCAGTCTGCTTCCTGTATAGTTGTTAAGTTACTTCTATACTAATTTGTATTACTAGGGAAAATAACGATAAACACGAGTTTATATTATAGTTCTTATGCGCGTTTTATCATTATAGTTGTTTGATGTCATTCAATAGGTATTTCAAGTACATATGGACGTTCAATCACAACAGATAACCAGGGAGCACTTTATTACATTAAGATATAGATACGTATAAAGTGCTCCCTGATGATCCGTTGTGGTTAAGCATCCAAATGCACTTGAAACACCTATTGCAGGGCTTCAAGAAACTATAATGACGAAACGCACGTAGGAAATATAAATTTGTATCTATCTTTAATTCTCTTTCTCCTTCCCTCTCTCTCTCTCATTCTCTCTCCCCCTCTCTCACACATATATCTACTACATATGTGGGTAATTGTGTCTGTGGGTGTGTTTGTGGAGTTGTTAGCTAACTCCTCCTACATCGTTTTATCGATTTTGATGGAACTTGACATGTAAGTACAACTCAGGTCTGGAAATCTCATGGTATACTCAGATTGTGATAATAGGGCCCCTGGAAGGGATCCTTATATATATCTAATATATTTCATTTTAACATTCAAGGGAAATAATCCATTCGCCCAGATTTTAAAAGCCAAGGGAAATAGTCCATTCATTTTCCTAAATCATTTGTTATAAATCAAATTGAGTATGCTTATTGAGTTATTTTCGCAATTTATCCAGTACAACCCTTAAACAAGTAAATAGTATTTTCCTAAACAATAGATCCACTTATTTCGGTTAGTGACTTATTCACGAATATACCAACACTAGCGCCGCTGAGGGTAATATTCTCTGGGAACGCACAAAAGCCCTTTCCAGAGTTATTTACTTTCAATTGTTATTATCTCATATTTGATTAGCCTGTTATTACGTAACATGCTTCACGATTTTAGTATACATACCTTATTAGTATTTCCTCCTATGTTCTATATACTCTGGGAACGCATTAAAGCCCTTTTCGGGGCTACTTAATTTGAATTCTTGCTATCGGGTAACTAATTTCATGTTATTATATAAATGACTTCACAATTTGGGTATTTATAACTTATTGGAAATTCCTAAAAGCAAGATCCTGTGTAAAACAGTTTAGTATACTCTGTAAATGCACAAAACCCGTTTTACGGGCTACATACTTTGTATTCTTGTTATTGAATATGCGAAACAATTATGAGAACGGAACCAAACGATAAGCGTCGCTTTCCCGTGAATTACCGGGTACGTCAGCTAGTATACATATATATGTGTAATATACATGTATATGTATATGTATAATATATGTATGCACATACATGTAGATATGTATGCATACGTATATATATATATATATATATATATATATATATATATATATATACAGAAAAGCGAATAGATGGCTCGAAACAGTCTACCTGATTTCTTTTTCTTCGAAAATGTAAAAATCTGCTGTCCCTCATTTATTTCCCTCTTTCCAACTTTTCCTTGAGAAAGGTCTCCGTCCAAATCGTTTATTTTCTGCTCCTCATGGCAAGTTCACTGTACTCTTTTTATGTTACTACACAATATAAGCTTTGCAGACGCAGATCAACACCGACCTCTTTGGAACCTGTTTCTATGTATTTACATGCATACATACATGCATACATACATACATACATACATACATACATACATACATATCTATCTATCTAGGTGCAGGTGTAGCAGTCTTGTAAGAAGTTTGCTCCTTCCGTGTTTCTCTCTCACTGTGTGGCACCTTGGGATAGTGTATTCTACTTCGGCTTGTGTATTCGACTATAGCTACTCACAAGCCATATGAATAGATTTGATAAACGGAAACTAAGACCTCACACACACACATATATGCATATGTGTATATATCTATCTATCTATCTGTCTGTTTGTCTGTCTGTTTGTCTGTCTGTCTGTCTGCCTGCCTGCCTGCCTGCCTGCTTGTCTGTCTGTCTGTCTGACTGTCTGTCTATCTATCTATCTATCTATCTATCTATCTATCTATCTATCTATCTATCTATCTATCTATCTACTGTGTTTAATAGAACAAGCAGAATAAATAGAGCTCAATACATGATTTAATTTATTGCTCCTAATCAGAGGTGGGCTACAAAGTAACTCAACGGTCGAAAGTTTCGTATGTGCACATACGTGTATATGTATGTACACATACGGGCGAAGGAGGGAGAAGGAGGGGAAGAGAGAAAGAGAAAGAGAGTTAATGAGAGAACGTGGCAAGCCAGCGAGTAGAAAAAAGAGAGATACATAAATAGATAGTTTCGTACCACACACACACACACACCAGCATTTTAAAGGGAAGTTTGAGGAGTAATGACAGGAGCTAGCTGTATAATTGAGAGTCAGTGAGTGTGAAACAAATACAAATAGATAGATAAATAAATAGACGGAGAAGAAGAAGAAGAGAGAGTAGGAAAGCGATAGAGAGAGAGAGAGTGAGAAAGAGTAGGAAAGAGCGTGGTGTTCGTATGTGAAAGCTTGGCTTGTTGAACATATCCACTATGGTTGCCATAGCAACCACTGTCGTCAATATCACACCCGTTTTATGCATCTCTGTCGTCTTAATGGTTTGCTTTGCGGCTGCTGTGTTACTTCCTGTTTTCGCTGGTGTTGTTAACGTTGTTGTTGCAGTTGTTACTTGTGTTGCTATGGCTATTGTTCTTGCTGCTGCTGCTGTCATCATTGTCATTGTCGTCGTCGTCGTCGTTCTAGCTGTTCTTGCTGTCATCGCAGTTGCTGCTGTGTGTTGCTATGGCTCTTCGTTGTTGCTGCTGTTGTCAGTATTGGTATTGTTGTTGTTGTTGTTATTGTTGTCACTGGCGGTGGTGGTAATGGCGGTGTTGTTATTGTTGCTGGTGCTATTGTCGTTGCCGTTGCTATTGCCGCTGTTGCTAACGACACTGGATAAGTATTTTGCAGCAGTGACTGATTGAATTGGCGTTTTACAGTCCAAATTGCCTCCTTCAACTCCTCTAGCTCCTCTTCCTCCTCCTCTTCTTCCTCCTCCTCTCCTTCCTCTTCTTCATCATCATCTTTTTCTTCTTCTTGTTCTTGTTCTTGTTCTTGTTCTTGTTCTTGTTCTTCTTGTTCTTCTTGTTCTTCTTCTTCTACTTCTTCCCCCTCTTCTTCTTCCTCCTTTTCTTCTTCCTCCTCTTCTTCTTCCTCCTTTTCTTCTTCCTACTCTATTTCTTTCTCTTCCTTCTCCTCTATTCCTCCTTCTCCTCTATTCCTCCTTCTCCTCTATTACTCCTTCTCCTCTATTCCTCCTTCTCCTCTATTCCTCCTCCTCTATTCCTCCTCTTCCCCCTCTTCCTCCTCCTTCTCCTCTATTGCTCCTTCTCCTCTATTGCTCCTTCTCCTCTATTGCTCCTTCTCCTCTATTGCTCCTTCTCCTCTATTGCTCCTTCTCCTCTATTGCTCCTTCTCCTCTATTGCTC
>NC_068984.1:103252948-103257760 GCF_001194135.2 Octopus bimaculoides | reverse complement strand
CCTCATCCTCCTCCTCTTCCTCCTCTCCCCTCCTCTTCCCCATCCTCTTCCTCCTCTTCCTCCACCTGCTCCTCCAGCACCACGAGCTTCTCAACTTCCTCCTCCTCCTCCTTCTCCTCCTGCGACTGTTCCTCCTCTGCTTCTCCTTCACTTCTTCCTCGTTCTGTATTGTTAAACCAACTGCTACAGTTCTTGGTCTTCACCAACAATAGACAACAACATCAGGTGGATAGACCGGGGCAATGCGGGGGTGTTGGGTAGTGGTGGTTGGTGGTGGTGGGGGTTCGCTGTGGATGGTAGCCACAGTCGTCGAAAAATGATGGTGGTAACGATTATGAAAGCGATGCTGATGATGATGATGATGATGTGGATGATGATGATGATGTTAACAAATAACAAGCAACACTTGCTATTGCTGCTAGCGTTCTTATATTTCATATTGTTGGATAGTGTTATTGTTGTTGATGCTGGTGTTGATAGTGGTAGGATGATGGTTGTGAGGTTGGTGACGACGACGACGACGGAGTCGATGATGATGTTGATGATGGTGGTGGTGGTTTTGATAATGGTGGTGGTAATGATGATGATGATGATGATAATGATGATAATGATGGTGCTGGGCGTTGGTTTCTTTTTAAGAAGGCGGAAGAAGCGAGTATTGCTTGTAGATGGACAAGGCACAGTTAAAGGTGACACAAAAGAACATGGTGGAGGAGGTGGAAGTGATGATGATGTTGTTGTTGTTGTTAGTGGTGTGGTGGTGATGGTGGTGATGGTGATGATGGTGATGATGGTGAAAATGTTAGCAGTGGTGGCAGTGGTAATGATGGAACTTAGGAAGAAGAATAGAAATTGACGGCTTGTCAAGTATCAAAGATATACTTCCACTGCATTTTGTCCAAACTCTGTTCTTATTCTTATATAGCTTGCAAATTCCCTGACTAGGAAGATAGTTCTAAAAACACATCTACCTACCTACCTACCTCCCTACCTACCTACCTACCTACCTACCTACCTACCTACCTACCTACCTATATATCTATCTATCTATGCACTATCGGTCTGTCTGTCGACTGTCTGTCTGTCTGTCTGTCTGTCTCTGTCTCTGTCTCTCTCTCTATCTCTGTCTGTCTGTCTGTCTGTCTGTCTGTCTGTCTGTCTGTCTGTCTGTCTGTCCGTCTGTCTGTCTGTCTATCTATCTACCTCTCTCTCTCTCTCTCTCTCTCTCTCTCTCTCTCTCTCTCTCTCTCTCTCTCTCTCTCTCTATCTATCTATCTATCTATCTACTTTCTTTTGTTGACTTAATCCCATACTTTTTGTATTTTCATCACTTATTTTGATACATCAAAAAGCAATAATTCTCATCCAAAGTGTTCATCGTTCGCTTAAATCTGAATATTGAGGCCGATGCAACAAACTGACAGAGATCTAAATCCCAGCTTACAACTTATTTCTGGCAACTCCAGTCAGATTTACGGACTTATCTCTAATATCTTGCACAAATATAATGTGTGTGTAATCATAAGTTTTCATTTGGACTCGGGGAACGTTATCGTTATTTTCAATCAAAGTAAATCGGGTTCATAGGTGGCCGAAATAGTAGAGTATTGACGCAGGCATGACTGTGTAGTCAAAAAGCTTGCTTTTCAACTATGTTGTCTTGGGTTCAGTCCCACTGTGCGGCATTTTAAGCAGGAATCTTCTACTATAGCCGCGGGTCAATGAAAGCCTTGTCAGTAGATTTGATGGACGGAAACTGAAAGACACCCGTCACGCACACACACATGTATATATCTATATGTATGTGTCTTTGTGTCTGCTTCCCCATCACTGCTTGGCCACCGTTGTTGGTGTGTTTACATACTCGTAACTTAGCGGTTCAGCAAAAGAAACTGATGGAATAAGCATCACGCTTAAAAAAAGGCGGTGCTCTATCCCGACCGCAGTCAAACGAATGAAACAAGTAAATGAATTATAGAATATATATGCATACATACACACACACACACACACACACATACATACATACATACATACATACATACATACATGCATATATATATAGACAGAGATTGGTGAGGGAACAACAAACACGTGTATTAGTTTGACGCTCGGGAAAAAGAGAAAAGTCTTTGACGTTTCGAGTCTACGCTCTTCGACAGAAAACTATGAGAGGAAAAATAGAGGGAGAGGAAAAATGTATCTGGATTAACAGTCCCCCCCACACACGCATCTATGTATGTGCGTTTGTGCGCGCATGTGTATATGCGTATGCATGTGTATGTGTGTGCGTATGTTTTGCTTATACCTCACCACCGTTTGTCAACCGGTGTTTCTTTGTTTATGTCCCAGTAAGCTAGCGGTTCGGCAAAAAGACGCCAATAGTTAAGTACTAGGCTCAGAAAACAAAAATAAATATTTATTTCTTTATTGCCCACACGGGGCTATGCATAGAGGAGACAAACAAGGACAGACAAAGGGATTAAGTCGATTACATCGACCTCAGTGCGTAACTGGTACTTATTTAATCAACCCCAAAAGGATGAAAGGCAAAGTCAATCTCAGCGGAACTTGAACTCAGAACGTAACAGCAGACGAAATACCGCTTAGCATTTCGCCCGGCGTGCTAACGATTCTGCCCGCTCGCCGCCCTACAAAAATAAATATTGAGATCGATGTCTTCGGCTGAACTCTTCAAGGCGATGCCCAAGCATGGCCGTAGTGTGCAGTGACTGAAACAAGTAAAATGATAAATGACACTGTTATCTTTATCTACTTCACTTTACGTTCTGAGTTAAAAAATCTCCCCGAATCGTCATTTCATTCTTACAGGACTCCATAAAAATGAAATACGTACTGCAATAGTTATTATCAACTCTACATCTCATCCGAACACTGTTTTATTGTGTCAATATTAGAAATCAATATTAATCCAGGTGGTAGATGATCGAAGTGTAAACATAGATGCCGCTCGGGTCTACGACATGTTCAGAGAAAACAATTGACTGCCTTTTAGTTTGTAATGCTGAATTTCATCGTCACTAATCGATTCCTTTTGATAGCATAACGAATCAAGTTTATTGAGCCGACTACGATCGATACTTAATATATAATAATTGATACATCTTGAAATATACTATAACGAAGTTTGCATCCCATCACCTGTGCAGTGTCTTTGATCAGGGACAATGTCGCGCGCGCGTCTGTGCCTGTGTATGCGTGTGTGCGAGCGTCTGTAATTCTGTAGATTAAGGGATTAAGGGATCCAAAAACAGAGACTTGTGATTTTCTGCCGGAGTAGGAAGCTGAGAGTAACTCGTTCCACCTTCAAAATTTCCTTGACCAACGCACAGAAATCATTGCTGGCTCTATTTATTTGACTCAACCAGTCTCACTCTGTTAAATCATTGTTTTCTCCTTGACCAATACGCAAAAACCTTCGTGGGCTCTGTCATTCTGGCTCAGTTAGTCAACTGCCCTGTTCTTGACCAATACACAAACATCAACGCTGTCTCAGCCACTTTAATAATCTATAGTTACATCTATAGATTATGAGATAAGAATATAGACATGTATGATGCTGCTTTCAAATTTTGGCACAAGGTCAGCAAGTTCGGGGAGGGATTAAGCCGATTATATCTACACCATTATTCAGTTGGTACTTATTTTATCAACTCCGAAAGGATGAAAGTTAAAGTCAACCTCGGTGGAATTTTAACGTAAAGACAGACGAAATGCCTCTGAGTATTTGTCCTGCCGTGCTAACAATTCTACCAGATCGCCGCCTTAGTAGATATCTATGATATTAAAAGCGAAATTCTCTCTATCCGTCTGGAACCCCTGTACCTCAGTCTACATTTACTCTACACAGACAAATAACATCAGTTTGAAATCAGGATGATCGCGGGATTGAAAATCTGCCCTTCATTGGTTCTTGAACATCCAGCATTGGGATCTGATTTAAAATTATTTGGGTTGCTATTTCTAGCAGGTAATGCTTTGCTGATTCACGCCATCTTGGTTGGCATTTGTCAGATAACGTCAGAGATCAAGGGGGAGATAAATGACATTCGCTTCGTTAACTTTACGTCGAGATAAGAACTGCGGGACAAACAGGCCAACAGTTGGAATTCAAATAGGGACTGGAGCAATGGAATGATTGCATTACAGAATTAACCTCTGCTCAAACACCACCGAGGCATATTGTCATTATAGACGCATTATAGTCATGCTACTTAGCTCTCCTCAGTTTTGGGTCGTAGGCCCAATTGACCCTCCGCAGGACCTAGTTTGAAAGTCCGCACGGACTGCGGCTTTTAAGCTAGTGTGTAATATTACTGGTATCGGTTTTATTGTCCAAGGTGGAGTGAAAAGCAGAACCATTCCGTGCAGGATTTGAACTTAGACAATAAACAGATGTAACTAAACACGCGATGTTTGCTTATTTTTTTTTTCAGCGCTATGACAAATCTAGCGTCTACTTGTAGTGTATGTTTCATTTGCTGAAGGCGTGAATAGGAGTTTAAACGTTGCTATGTACCCAGCCTTTGTTTTACTCGCGAGGAATATTTGTTCAAGAGGCCCGTGAAATACTCAACCCGATGATTCAGGAACACATTGTTGTTGTTGTTACTGTTCTAGTTGCTGCTGTTTAGTTCCAGACTAGCCACCGTCTAAAACCACCCCAAAACTTACCATCTAAAAAACGGAAAATAGATAAGAACATGTTGCCGATGGGATGGTCACTGATGGTGTTCCTTTGAGCATGGTTCATCAATATCAGTGGAAGAGCTATAACAACTACAACTCCTA
>NC_068984.1:103251299-103252718 GCF_001194135.2 Octopus bimaculoides | reverse complement strand
ACCGCCACCGCCACTACTACTACTACTACTACTACTACTACTACTACTACTACTACTACTACTGCTGCTGCTGCTGCTGCTGCTGCTGCTGCTGCAATAACAACAACAGCAACGGCAACACCAGCACCAAGGATAACGACGACCACAACAGCAGCAGTTCTTAATCCATCGGTCTCAGTTAAAGATTTAGGCTGGATTTTAAGAGAGAATGTAAAATGAAGAAACCGAACCGAACAGAATTCGGTTATGTATTTTTGCAGATTATTATTACATTTATTTATTGCAAACATTTCAACCAGCTCTTTCTCGTCGTCATTACGACAACTTCACACGTGACATATTGCTAGCGTGGCTTCTTCTCTCCCGCCGAGAAACATAATATGTACCTAATTAGAAATCTACTTTTACGTTCGGTTCGTCTAAAAGAGAAAATCTATTTATTTCAAGATAGAAACATATCTAAAGATCAAATACACACTTTCAATTAGAAATGTTAGTAAAGCTATACACTCGCCTATAGATATTGACATAAATTTTGTTTGCCGAATACACACACGCGCGCACACACACGCACACACACACACGCTCACAAACACATGTACATACATATAGGCATACATTCATACATACATGTATATTATGTATATCTATATACATATAGGCATACATTCATACATACATGTATATTATGTATATCTATATACATATACATGCATACATACATACATTATATATATATATATATATATATACACACATACAAATCCTACATACATCCACACATAGTTACATACATGCATAAATGCATACATGCATACATACACATAAATGTATGCATAATCTTTATAGTTTTCATAAATGTAATATAAACATAGTACATGTATACACACGCACACATATAGTATAAATGTATATCTATATGTTTAGATAGCGAAAGATATACATATATAATGTAATAATAAACAGCGAACAAAGCGTAATATTAATGCCGTGAGGAAAGAACACAGGAGAATTAAACAGTTCGGCAATTCTTCAGTCTCTTGATCTTCAGTAAATTTTCCCTACAACAATACCCAGCACAACCAACAACTAGTGTCTACCATCATAGAACATCCCATCTCCTTTTAAATCCTCTCGCCTACAGCTACCAACCTCATCGCCGACGCACCACTATCATCTGTTTTTAATGGCGTGTCAATGGGATAGTACAGTAAAATTTCCCTCAAATCATGCAATATAGTTATATATATATATACTCTTTTACCCTTTTACTTGTTTCAGTCCTTTGACTGTGGCCATGCTGGAGCACCGCCTTTAGCCGAGCAAATCGACCCCAGGACTTATTCTTTGGATGATGCCCAGTACTTATTCTATCGGCCTCTTTTGCCGAACCGCTAAGTTACGGGGACGTAAACACAC
>NC_068984.1:103247598-103250710 GCF_001194135.2 Octopus bimaculoides | reverse complement strand
ATATATATATAAATAAAGGATACATTGAATAATATTTTCCTGTAGTCCTTGCAAAAAAGAAAAAAAAAAACAGAAAGGAAAATCGAAAAGGTCACGGTTAGAGAACCATCATTTGTTTCATCCCGCTGATTGGTCAATCGTTTTCAGGAATATTTATTTAACGTTTGACGAAACAAAATCAATTTGCTCCATCCCGTTATCCTTCACATTACTTCTCTTGGCAACACCTACCTGTAGTTTGGCACCGGTGGTCTTCTACACCATGGAGCTCCCGTCTCCTGTTTGCATCGTAAATAACAACTCATTTTCTTGTTCAAAATAGCCCATCTATTTGGGATCAATAATCGAGTTGCAGTTCTTTAATACTGTCTATTCTCGTAACATCTCCATGCTGATAAGCGCCCATTTGTGGGCTTCAAACCCCACGTCCTTTACGCTACATCCATTAACCGTCGAATGCACATGTGCACACACACACACACACACACACACACACACATACACGTACATTGTTATTCATTGAACAAAACGCGCATACTTTAATTCACTATATCAACTTCTAGGTGCGGCTGTGTGGCAGTGGCGGATCTACAATATTGCGGCCCTGAAGCTTAAAATGTTATGGGGGCACTCTTTACTACCAGCAACAGTAGGGTAACATCCAACAAGGCTCAAAGAATTTTCGTGCTCTTGCCAGGGACTCAATCTTGAGATCCTGATAGCCTAAATGGTGGAGTTGTCATGTGGAATCCTTAATAATGAGTCTGAAAGTGAGCTCTCTTTCCATCAAAAACGAGGTGTGGGTAATCACTGATACCTTTGTCGATGTGGTTGTTCCATGGCAGATCACTACAAATATTTTCCAGGCTATGCCTTATACTTTTAGAGTTATGGGGGTTGAAAATTAGGGAAGCGTTAATGCATCATTAAGATACGTATAAAAATTACAAAATATTCTTTTTTTCTGTTTTTTGTAGCAACAGTTTTGTCATATGACATCTTCCTTACAAAGTCATTTTCTAGAGACAATATGCTCTTCAGTCATGGTAGACTGAAATTTATTCGTAACAAAGGAAAGCTTAACTGGATTATCAAGCAGTCATAGAACTTGATTTAGAACTTCTTTCCTAAATTTTTCATCCCCTTTTAAAGAAGTCCTCTCACTTGTTCTATCTGCAAATTTCTTTGTAACAATGCGTTTGGAAACATCAGAATGATTTGAGGTGATATATTCACATAAACCTTTTGTTACTGATTCATAGTGTGCAATCCTGTCGGCTGAATTTTCTCGTAGTTCTTTAACAAATGAAAGAAAAGATGCTAGCAGAAGGTAACCTTCAAATACATCAGAATCAGGAGTTTGGAGTTTCTTACTTGTTTTGTTAACTTCTTCCCAGACGACTGTTAAAACAGCATATTCCAAATTTACCAACTTGTGATAAAAATTCTTTGCATTTCGCTTACATTCAGGCATCTTTTCTGAGTTTCCAAACATATCCATTTTTAATTGCCCGGATTGCTTCATTGTGTGCAGACCATCTAATTACACTTAAGCTGTTTAGAGAAAAGGCTAGATTGCCCTGTGTGTTTAAAATCCTCTGTGTTCGAGGAGATTCAGAAAAGAAAACATACAACTGCTGCAAGATGCCAAAATAGTCAACGACTTCAGGTTCAATAGACACTGCCTTTTATCAAGCAAGGTTGAATGATTAGCTTCCGCATAGTACATAGTCTGCATACCTGTTAAAGTTTTTAAGAAGTGCTTGCAGCCCTTTCTCCGATCCCTTTATGTTGGAAGCATTATCGTACGACTGACCACGGATATTTCCAAGTGAAAGCTTATGCTCCCCCAGAAATTGCTATTTCGTTGAATAAGGTCGTAGATGAATATTTTTCTATTGGCAAAAATGTTAAAAATCTCTCACAGGGTTTTCCATTAAAACAATATCAAACCACAATTACCAGCTGGTCAACATGTGTCATGTCAAGTGTAGAGTCAACAATAATTCAGTAATATTTGATATCTAGGCTGTTGATCTGATTCACCACTTCCTCTTTCACAAGTTTTCCCATGATTTCTATCAATTCTTCATACACAGATTTGGATAGGTAATATTTACTTTTTCATTTTTACATTTCTCTAAATGTTCATGTAAAAATGGGTCAAACTCCGCAATAAACTGAATGACCCCCATGAAATTTCCATTGTTTGGGGCGCTCCACTTTTCCTCATGACCTCTAAATACTAAATCTTTTTCACTTAAAAACTTTATGACCGCTACAACTCTGTTGAGTACTTCATAATAGTTTTGCATGTTTTTTCTCAACTGTTCCTCAAGTTGCTGATCCACAGTGTTTTTATTTGACTTTTGTGTTAGCCACTTTAACATCGCCGTTATGTTCCATGCTATCTTCATGATTTTCTAGAGTTCTGGGTATATTCATGGAATCAGAAAAAACCCACCCGTTGTGATATTTAGCATTTAGATAAGATTCTGCTCTTTGAGTAAACTAACCAGGATCTCATCAGAGCCTGACAATTTTTCAATCCCTTTTTCAAAGTACTTGCTTGAGAAATTTCAATTTTGCTGTTTGTAAATCTTGATGGATTCAATGTATACATTAACTGGTTTTTTATTTTGAAAAAAAAAAACAAAAAAACAAAAAAACTAATGTCTTGCATTAAACAGTTTTGTATGAAATCATTATCAATTGTTACGGGCCAATTTGCCAGGTCGCTGTATTCTTTGAAATCACTAAATTTGCTTCCTGTTTCCTGTTTCTGCTCTCTCTTTTCTCGAAGTTCTTAACCACCTTGATCATCATCTACACCAAAAGTGTCAACAGTAGGTTGATTATTGCTAAACAGAGCACTCATGGTTTGCGCACTATCATTAACTTCACCGGTGCTTGCATGGCTTGTTTCAGTTGCAGGTGATGACAAATTTTTACTTGACATCGTAAAATAGTTTGATCGTTTTTGACATTTAAAAATTTCGTTAGATTGCTTTTCCTTGAGCTAGCGTTTCTGGTATCCGCTTAAGTAATTTCTTGAAGACATTGCTATTCCCCTTGGGGCCTAGACCTCTGTGAAAAAAAAAAAAAAAAAAAA
>NC_068984.1:103246244-103247449 GCF_001194135.2 Octopus bimaculoides | reverse complement strand
TTAGATTGCTTTTCCTTGAGCTAGCGTTTCTGGTATCCGCTTAAGTAATTTCTTGAAGACATTGCTATTCCCCTTGGGGCCTAGACCTCTGTGAAAAAAAAAAAAAAAAAAGAAATTGGGGTAATATTTTCATTAGCTACAGTGAGACAGAGATCGATCAAGATAAGTATCCACAACTTAATATATAGTTATAAATGAGGAATCGTTCATTTTGAATAAAGTGATACTCAAACAATTTTTAAAGTAGAAAAAATGCTTTGTTACTGAACAGGTTGTATGTCCAAAATTAGGAAGCAAACCCTTTCATTGGTCATTAAATAGTGGTGTGAAAATAAGAATTCTTATCTCGACTGTGCTGATGTAGTAGTAGACATATTTGATAATGGGAGGAGTAGGGCTGAAGTCTCCAAAGTAATTCAAGTAAAGCAAATTATCTGCGACTCGTTTGTACTTTTATTTTTTCATGCTACTCCACACCGGCAGAAACAGCAGGTGAACAACTCGTGGCTATACACTGCGTGTCAAGACTGTGCGTAGGAGTATGATATGACGTTCACTAAGACTGGTAACAGAATGAAAAAATTAAGTTGCTTCAGAGGGGCCCCTTCGGGATTAGGGGTCCTGAAGCTTAAGCTTCATTAGTTTTATGGTAGATCCGCCACTGCTGTATGGTAAGAAGCTTGCTTTCTAACCACATGACTCCGCGTGACACCTTGGGAAAGTGTCTTCTACTATAGCCTCAGACCGACCATAACCTTGTCAATGGATTTGGTTGACGAAAACTGGAAGAAGCCCGTCGTATATATATCTGTGTGTGTGTTTTTGTTTGTCCCCACCACCGCTTGACAACCGGTACTGGTGTGCGTATATCCCCATAACTTAGCAGTTCGGCAAAAGAAACTGATAGAATAAGTACCAGACTTAGCAAAAAAAAAAAAAAGGAAAGAAAAAATAAGAATTCGACTAAAAATTCTTCAAGGCGGTGCTCCAGTATGGCCTCAGTTTAATGACTGAAACAAGTAAAAAAGATAAAGATTCTACACTACAGAACAGAAATACCAACATAGACTCTTTCACCAAATCTCCTATTTATGCATGCATACCCCCTCCCACACGATGTCTTTATGTTTCCTTAAACCTATGCTCACCAGTCAATACTTCTTATCTCCTCTTGATCTCAGTCCTTCGGATGTAGAACATCATTC
>NC_068984.1:103242903-103245501 GCF_001194135.2 Octopus bimaculoides | reverse complement strand
ATATATATATATATATATATATATATATATATATATATATATACACACACACACACACACACACACACATATATATACATACATATGCACACACGCACACTCATAGACACATGCACATATAATTTGTGATGTATATGCGTGTCATAAGCTTATTTTATGACATTACATATTTGCTGTATATCTATTTCGTACCGTTATCTCATTCAGTCTATTTTATCCATCACTCCTTCGTCATCGAAGCTTGCGTCTCTAATTATCTACCGTTATTTTATTGACATTTTTACTGCTTGCACGGTTGTTTATTGACCTGATATCATTATAACAGTTCCGACCACATGTAAAACATATATTGCAGGTCGATATCAAATATTGCTATATATTGCCGTTCTAATTTTTAGAATATTTTTCTTTGTATTATTTGTTACTCCTTGTTTTAGTAGCCAACATTTTCAAAGTAGGTTTTGGATAATTATTTTCATCGTACTCCTACATGATATAAGTTAGTCAGTTCACCAATATGTTATCGTATGAGGATAATTAAATACCAAACATTAGAATAACAGCCGTCTTCTCTGATTCATTCCCATATAGTATTGTTGCATGTCTAAATATTCATTTACCAAATTTATCCCTATAGCGTCCATTTGGGTTAAAGATGAATACTATACCAATCCTCTTGTAACCCAGATGTAGAGACGATCTTAAAACAAATATTGTGTACACTACGCAAGTTTAAAAGCTCATTAATTATTTAAAGCAAAGTCTCTATATGTATGTGTACACATATGTATGATAAATTTCAATATATGCTAGTGCACCCACGCATATTGGCTTGTTTCTATGCTATATTCCAAGGTACAAAGCACATTTTCAACAAATAAATTCATTGCAACGAAGTTACAAACTACACATACACACACATACGCACGCACGCGCACACACACATCTATCTATCTATCTATCTATCTATCTATCTATCTATCTCTCTCTCTATCTATCTATCTATCTATCTATCTATCTATCTATCTATCTATTCTGTTATTCTATGTACATTTGAACCTATTCATCTGTACAGGGGTTGGACAAAATAAAGGAAACACCTTAAAATTTCAAACAAATTCATTTTAATATGGGGTAGGACCGTCTTTGGCAGTAATTACAGCTTGAATTCTTCGAGGTATGGACTCGTACAAAGTTTGAATTGTTTCCAAAGGAATTTTTGTTCATTCTTCAGCTAAAACGGTCTCCAGTTCTTGTAGTGATGATGGTGGAGGATATCGACTCCTTACTTGTTTTTTCTAAAATGCACCATAAATGTTCAATAATATTGAGATCTGGGGACTATGGTGGCCAGATAAGATGTTCAACTTCACTAGAATGTTACTCGTGCTATTCAGTAACAACTTTAACTGTGTGAATTGGTGCATTATCATCCTGAAAGATTGTATTTCCCTCTGGAAACAGTTCCGCAATCATAGGATGAATTTGATTAGATAAAATGCTTAAATAATCTTGACTATTAATTCTGTCATGAAGGGACACCATTCGGCCGGCGGATTTTCAAGATATAGTCCTCCAGATCATCAAAGATCCTCCTCTATGTTTAACAGTTGGAAGAAGGCAGTCTGGATCAAATGCTTCTTTCGGATATTTCCACGCGTATACTTGGCCGGTGGTCGGAAACAAAGCAAAGGATGATTCGTCGGAGAAAATAACATTCTTCCAATGCTCTAGGGACCAATTCTGTGAGTTTTTACTCCACGCTAAACGCTTTGCAACGTTTGTTTTTGAAAGTAGTTGCTTTCTGATTGCAGCCCTCTCATGAAACCCGGCTTTGTGCAGCTCCCGGCGAACAGGTTTTGTGGAAACTGGGTTCTCGAGGTGGTCATTAAGCTCTGCAGTAATTTTGGGAGCTGTACTTTTGTAATCCTTTCTAACAATTCTCGTAAGAGTCCGACGGTTCCTATCTGAAAGTTTTGGTTTTCATTTCGGAGTGGTTATCTCCTTCCCAGAATTTGACACCGGAAAGGGTAACATAACGAACTGACAAGAAATAGATACGTCTTATATTCCCGTTATCGTACTGTGACTAGTTACGCTGATCGGTGGTTCGGCGTAAATAAAATACGGAATAGAAGCGCTAAGGTGTTCAAATTTCTTGCTATACACACACACACACAAAAAAAATCCCAACATTGCCATTAGGATACAGGACTAGATACTGCAACAACTTGGGCTTCAAGGGATTACAGCTCTTCAATATCCTCCCACAAAACCTATATGGGGTGGAAGTAGGAGTCTTCGAATCAAAACGGGATCTCCTCCTGTCAAGAGTTCCGAATGAACCTACCTCAGGCATGAAACACAGATGAGCGCAGCAACATCAAACTCCCTTATTCGCCAAATTCCACACATTGGAGGAGTTTTAGTGAAAGTGTAGCAAGGCAACGACGGTGCCCCATCATGGCCGCTGCCTTCGGGATGAAACTACAAAATGAAGAAAAAGACACATTTAGAGAGTGAAATTCACACTCACACCCACACACACACACACACACACACACACACACACACACACACACACACACACACACACAC
>NC_068984.1:103241665-103242539 GCF_001194135.2 Octopus bimaculoides | reverse complement strand
GTGTGTGTGTGTGTGTGTGTGTGTGTGTGTGTGTGTGTGTGTGTGTGTGTGCGAATTTTCTCTCTCTAAATGTGTCAAAGTTAAGCAATTCCACAAGACCTGCCACCGCAGTGCAATCATAACCTCACCGGCATTCTTTTCAACTCAGGTGGAATCATCTCATTCTGGACTCTCGGTAATTTCCCAGAGTTCGTTAATCTCCTCACGACAAGATCTCTTAACTTGATGAGCTCTTTAACAACTACCGAGGTTTACAGGAGAAGCGATTTAGAAAATATGAAGGGGATAAAATGTAGATGATATGGAATTGGGTGAATCTGTAGGCTGTTTTGTTTTCTTTGGAAACCTCTTCATAGAAATAGCAGTGAACTTCCATTGACCTCCTATCACAATATATCGAATTTTCAGATCGATAAGTGCCGATTTACACTTAATATCTATCATCACTTCGGTTTTGGGGGAATTAACCTTCGACTTTTGGGAAATTAATTAAGTTACCTCAGAATTTGGTCTTGTGGTCCTTAATCCTAACCCTAACCCTAACCCTAAGTGAACTGCATAGGGAGGCTGTCCTTACAGTATTATATTTTAGGAATGTGTCTAACGCTTTCGCTTCCACATTTATGGTATTATGTGCGCTGTGGCAAGACATTTTCCCTTTGTCTTAATGATATATTGCTTGAGTGACGGTCTTTTTTTTTTCGTGTCTGATCTTTGTTGTTCGTAAAAATATGGTTCTTATAACAATGTTTCAGGGATTTGATAGAGTTATTCAATATGTTTTGTGAGGAATTGGATGTGCGTTGCTCTTACTCGCTTTCTCTCTCTCTCTCTCTCTCTCTCTCTCTCTCTCTCTCTCTCTCTCTCTCTCTCT
>NC_068984.1:103237602-103241292 GCF_001194135.2 Octopus bimaculoides | reverse complement strand
TATATATATATATATATATATATATATATATATATATATATATATATATATACGCTCATATATACGCATATATATAAGCATATATATGCATACATATATGCGTATACATAAATATCATAATATATATATATATACATGTATGCTTGTATGTATGTATGTATGTATGTATAGAGAGATACATACATACATACATACATACATACATACATACATATATATGCACACATGTATGTGTGTGTGTTATGCATTATCGAAAACACAACTAAGATTCACTTAATTTATATTCTCTTCTCAGTGTTTTCTATTTTGTTTGAAACGCTGTTATAGGTTCAGCAACATTTCAAGAGATTGCTGTTGTCATCTTGGCAATGAAATGCTTTCTGTTGCAGTTTTTGTAACTATTGTCATTAGAGGCTGAAAATATGGGAACGTTGATGCGTCTCCGTCTCATTTGCTATCACCTGGCCTTTTGTAAGAAACTCTTTTGCAGAGGAGATTATAAAGGCCTTTCTCAGCAGGAAATTTATAACTAAAGTTTCCCATGTATGTAGCTATTCATGTATCTATATGTATTTAATGGTGTTTTAGTGTTACGTTCTCAACATGAATATCTAACATATATTTTCTAAGATCCCACATTCACTTACATGTATATATAATGTAACGACAAAAGTAACAAAAAAAAAATGATGTGACGCAAGGGATTCATTTTAGGTTGAATGAGAAACTACAGATACATGTTACACAAATATGTATACTAAAAAACAAAATGAATAAAAGGAGATATTGTACACATGAATAGTAATAGTGATTATTCACGAACATTTATAAAATTTATATTTTATAAGAGCCGTTAGATATTTCTCCACGAAAATAGCGCCACGATAGGAATTAACAAAACATAGAAAATATAAGTTGATAATGAATTTTCAAATATGATGTAGAATCATAAAAATCCAAGTTTAATTGAATAATTAAGCACAAACATCACTAGGGAAAACAACAAACACGAGCACAAACACAAAGTATACTGCAGTGTTTAAATGTACTGAGTTACTATACTACAGAATATATCTATGAATATTAGTTAACACTATGTATAATATATTGATATATTCTGTCGTTTTTGTCCGTTAAAGCGACGAGCACCACCTAATCATCCTTAAGGATGGCCAATGACTTGTGCTATGACTTTGTTTAAAGTGCAGAAGAGTTGCACACCGCCAGTCTCATTCTTTCATCTATGACCATCTTCAGTCCAGTTGTAAGATCAGGTCAAGATGATTGGAGATAGAGACAGATGCACTGGATGACCAAGATGGCTTGCCTGCCTCATCTTGCTTTCTATACACAAAAATGCGTTGCTGCAGTTGTCTTCCCCTCCGCTGAATCATGAACGTTTCTTCTACAGAGTCCGCTCGATTCAGTCTTCACATGCATAGGTAGGCAAGCCCTAATATGCTAATTAACCCATGGCTGGGACCCTCATAGGTGTTATTATTCTACGTCAGAATAGACCTAGGAACAACAGTAGTTAAAAAGTGGTTCCACACTCCTCAAAATCTCGAATCTCTCAAACAGGACCTCAATACTGGATCCAGTTAAAGTTACACCAAGGAGAAAATATATACTCTGTATGTTAAAACCCTGTATTATACTTGATGTGTGCGTTAGTGGCTTTTACTGGTGATGTTTCTGTTTACTGAAATGAATCTGGCCTTGCGTGATTGTATAAAGTTTTCAATGCTCTTTTAATTTCTATAGTGGCGTTGCGTTTTGGTGGGGCATCTAGCAACCCCTTCTATTTTCAAATATACAAAGGTAGGACCATTTAAATTCTCCACCAGTTCTTGGCTGGTCACTCTATTTTATAGAACTTGCATGGATGAACAACTAGAATGGGCTTTGACAGCTTTTAAATTCAGAACGTAAAAATACTTTCATCATTACTGTAAGTACTGTAAAATCTGTACTTCATTCTATTGAGGAAGGCATAATACAATCTAAATATTCTTGGAGTGTTCTTTCGTTCTTGTCGAACTATTTAAATTATTATCAGTGACTGATTAAAATTGTTATTAGCAAGCTGGATAAAATGTTTAGCGGTATTCTTCCGGCTTTGCATTCTGAGTTCAAATGCCGCCGAAGTTGACTTTGCCTTTCATACTTTCGGGGCCGATAAAATAAGTAACAGTCGCGCTCTGGGGCGCCGATATAATCAATTATCTCCCTCCCTCAAAACTTAAGGCTTATGCCTACTGTTGAAAGAATTATTTCTAACCAGTGAATTTAATGCTCCTTGCATTAAATATGCTAATGCTAACTTGACTATTGATTTTAATGCAGGTGGTGTTCCTGGGTAATTTTCCTCAGGGATATATTTTCTAAATCCTACCCTTTCCTTCCTGTAACTTCACAACCTTAGTTGATATTTGATACTAATAAAAACTGTACTAGATTCTGTCGACTCTAAACCCTTGAAATGAAACCAATACTTTTAGAGGTGACATATATATATATCTTCTATCTTTTATTTGTTTCAGTCATTAGACTGCGGCCATGCTGGAGCACCGTCTGGAATTTTTTTATCGAATGAATCGACTCCAGTACTTATTTTGTTTCTTAAAGCCTGGTACTTGTTCCATCGGTTTGTTTTGCAGAAACGCTAATTTACGGGGGAGTAAACACACCAACACCGATTGTCAGGTAGTGGTAGGGAACAATTACAGACACACACACGCGCGCGCACGCACACACACACACACACACACACACACATACACACACACACATATATACGACAGGCTTCTTTCAGTTTCCGTCTACCAAATCCGCTCACAAGACTTTGGTCGGCTCGAGGCTATAGTAGAAGACAGTTACCCAAGCTGCCACGTAGTGGGACTCAACCCGGAACCATGTGGTTGAGAAGCAATCTTCTTACCACACAACCACGGCTGCGCCTATAGATACGTAAAAGCTGTTGGAATGGGTATAACAGAATACCTAACTATGCTTTAATAAATAGATACTTCATCTACTATATCCTTCTTTCCTTGGTTCTTGTTCGCCTCTAAAACATGGGGATGTTTAGTGTTACACACAAAGTCACAATCTACATTTTAACACAAAGAGGTCATAATACTTATAGCGTTCCTTATATTTTCACTAATTCAGGTTTTAATTCTGCAAACATGACAATGGTGTAAAAAGTGATTATCGTAATCACTACTTTACGTAAAGATTGCCAAAAATAAAATAGAAAAATAAATAAATAAATAAAAGCGATAAAAAATTATATTCAAATAAAATTAATCGACAACTGAATGTTTTATATCAGTGAGGAAGAATCAATCCAGTACTGATCACACTCTACACGTTATCACGAAAGGAAGTATTCTCGTTTTTATTTGATGTTAATCTAGTACATCGTCTTCGGTAATAAAACAGTGAAAATACGCGCGTGTATATATATATATATATATATATATATATATATATATTATCTTGAAGAACTTTTAGTCGAATGCATCGACCCACCCCAGTACTTATTTATTTTTAGGCCTCGTACTTATTCTATCAGAGTCTTTAGCGGAACCGCAAAGCTACGGGGACGTAAATGCACCAGCACCGGTTGTCAAGCGCTGGTGACGATGGTGGTGGAGGGTCAAACACAGACACAAAGACTTTATA
>NC_068984.1:103230799-103237554 GCF_001194135.2 Octopus bimaculoides | reverse complement strand
TATATATATATATATATATATATATATATATATGTATATGTATATGTATATATATGCGCGACGGGCTTCTCTCCCTTTCCGTCTACCAATGGTTTGGTCGGCCCGAGGCTAAGGTGGAAGACAATTGCCCAAGGTGCCACGCAGTGGGACTGAACCTAGAACCATGTAGTTGGGAAGCAAGTTTCTTACTACACAGCAACGCTTGCGCATACACCCCCATCCACACACATCTATCTATCTATCTATCTATCTATCTATCTATCTATCTATCTATCTATCTATCTATCTATCTATCTATCTATCTATCTATCTATCTGTGTGTGTGTGTGTTCTCACACTCTAAACTTCACAGTCAGAAGAAATATATAAAATACAGTTAATTACTCCAATTAAATCTGAAAATAATTTAATTAATGATAAGTAGCCATAGCCTTACACAATATTCTGTTTCCGGAGTTAGTACTAATGAATTATATTTGGGAAACACTTAATGGAAATCGTTTGTAACTAAGAATAAAAGATATAAAGGAAAAGACAAGAAACAAAGAAACAACGCTTGATTGAAGAAAACTGAAAGGGTGTATTTATTCTGCAAGGAATAAAATGACAGAATAGAAAGTACGATAAAGAATCAAAAAGATCGTTTCACACAAGGTATGTAAATGTTGATTTTCACGGCTTGAAGTGGATGAGTCAGAAATGTTCTCATTTTCTGAATAGGTTGCTAGTTTAGTGATGTTAGCCTCCGAAAGCAGCTGAGTTCTAGTTTAGGGATATCATAGAAAACGGCGACAATGTGCAAATAAGTGTCTTGATTAGACACATTTATGATTACCTATGACGGTATTTGAACTCACGAGATTTTGCACAATTTCTTTTTAAAATTATATTTTTTATCCACTATCCCAGCGCAGGCGTGGCTCTGAGGTAAGAAGCTTGCTTCCCAACCACATGGTTCCGGGTTGAGACACACTGCATAGCACCTTGGGCAAATGTCTTTTATTATAGCCTCGAGCCGACCAAAGCCTTGTGACGGGACTTGGTAGACAGAAATTTAAAGAAGCCCGTCGTATATATGAATGCATATACATACATACATGCATAGATATTTTTGTTCATTACGCATCCATGACCGTTATTTGAAACGACCAATCAAACGAATCCATGTGTTTTAAATTTAATATCACTTTTGATTGCATTGTTATTCCTTTTCCATTTCTAACAAAACTGTCCGATGAACGGGAACGTGAAACTCAGAGTAACAGTCTTTTGTTATATTTCTGCTGCTTTTAAATAAAGTATATATATATATATATATATATATGGCAAAAACATATTCACATAAGTGAGTATATATATATATATATATATATATATATATATATATATATATATATATATATATATATATATATATATATATATACCTATTGGGTGTGTCTTTGTGGCTGTATTTACCCTCCACCACCGCCGGAAACTGGTGTTAGTGCATTTAGGTCCCCATAATCTAGCTGCTCGGCACAAGATATCGATGGAATAAAGCTTAAAAAAAGTACCAGGTTCGATCTGTTCGACTAACAATTCTTCAAAGTGGCACCCCAGTATGGTCGCAATCTAATGACTGAAACAACTAAAAATTAAAAGATATTCAATTAATATAGTCATGTATATATTATACGTAATGTATACATGTTTTCGATAGACCACTTACTACAATATTTGTTCTGTGTGAATACATTAGGCATGAACCATAGATGGTTATTACTTTTTTTATATAAGCAGTCGGTTCATCTCTACTTAAAGGACTCGGATTTATATATTTTATAGACGAGACGTAGCTAGTTGCCTCTTTCACCCTTTCTTTTGATGTAAGGGGAGTGAACTGGCTTCAAGCGGAGAATCAGATCAGAAATTTGATACATTGGGAACCTACTTCTCATGTCTTAGACGCCTGATATTTCTTTTCTTACTAACTGAAATCATATTTTTCAATATCTTTATCAACAATGAATGTATCGATGTAACTGATTCTGTTCCATTTTGAGAGATGAGTGAGAAATTAATGATATCTGCTTGTAATATGGAACTGCTAAATTGCATATTTAAATAGTTGAATATATGCTGCAGATGCGAGAAAGAATTTTTCAATGTTATCTCTATATTTAGAAATGAATTAAACATCAGCCATTTTCAAGTAACAAAAGCTTGTCGTCAGAATCATGATTAAGGTGTTATATGATCTAAAACTAACGTAAACTGTAGATTGTTATCATGTATTCCTTAGTATAAAAAATACAAGATATTGCTTTCATTCTCTTTTCCGTAGTAAATAGATCAGTATCGAAGCCAGAAGGTATATCATTTCGAATTAAGAAAACTGTTGTGCTGTTGTTGGACGGGAATAATTTTATCAGACGTCACGAGGTACTACTTTGTGATACTTTATTAAGAACATAACTAATGTAGCGGGCTGGAGGACTCAGTACCGCGTCGGGCAAAGTACTTAGCGACATTTCTTCTGGTTTTCTACGTTTTGAGTTCAAATTCCGTCACGGTCGACTTTTCCTTTCACCCACCTCGGAATCGATAAAATAAGTACCAGTTTAACGCTGTGGTCGGTGTAATCGACTGGGCTCTTCCTTCAAAATTTCAGGTCTTGTACTTACAGTAGAAAGATTATTAAGGACTTGATTAAAGCGGTGAACTAGCAGAATCGTTCATGCTCTTTATGTTCTGAGTTCAAATTATGTCGATGTCGACTTTGTCTTTCATTCGTTCGGAATCAATAAACTAAGTGTCATTTGAGTGCTATGGTCGATGAAATTGACTAAACTTGTCCCCTAAAATTACTAAACTTATGCCAAAATTTGAAACCATTTTTTAAGAACTTAACAATTTTCGTTTACAGAATAATGATAAGTACAGTAGATATAATTCCACAATGGGAGTTCAGTCTCTGATAGAGTTATATTCCTTCGTTTACGTATACAATGCCTTCACAAAAGATGTAGAAAACATTATTTGCTATACATGATGAGAACAATGTATTTCGATAAAAGAAACAACTAACTAACCTGTAGGATATATCCAGTGCCGTAGAGGAAACTAAGATCTCGTAGAGTGGAGAACGCGAATTTCATTTCCCCAAGTTTCACTTGAAGCATTTGCACTTCATTTATGCAACTAATTTCTTTTATATTTCATGTGTTTTAGTTACTAGGAAAGGTAGTGTCCACAACTCATTATATGACCTCTGAGAGAGAGGCAAGGAGAAAAAGACGGACGAAGATATTCTCAAGCTGGAAACTTGGCCTGAATCCTTGCTACAGAGTGGACTCTGCAAACAGTTCCGAAGATGTCAGATAATGGTATTAAACCACGAAACGGGCTAAATCTACCCGCCAAGTACGCCATTGCGGAATTTGAACTCAGAAGAAGACCGTGAAACATCTGGTGCGACATTCTTATAGTTTCGCTAACCCACCACCTTGGATTGCTATTTTCTTTTAACGATCTCGAAAGGATGAAAAACAAAACTTACCAGGGTGGTTTTTGGACTCAGAGTACAAAGACTAAAAACAAACGGCACTAAATATTTTCTCCGATTCTTCCAATACACCGCTCCAAGGCAAAAAATATCTCCATTTTTACAATCTAACTTTTATTATATTGTTGTTTTTCGGTAAAAGAAATATTTTACCTTTTATTTAGGTACAAGAACACATATCTGAAGAGGAAAAACAAAATGGAAATTGTGCTTGACTGAGTTGACTTCAGTGAATTAATTGTAAATAATTGATCCTCTGAACAAAATAGGATTTGAACTTAGGACGCTTAATTTAGATATTTATTTCGGCGCTCAAATAGTTATATTTGTTTACTATTTTCTGTCTTTTTCTTTATCTTCTTTCAGTCATTATACTGCAGCCATGCTGGAGCACCGCCTTGAAGAATTTAGAATAAGACTCCAACACTTATTTTTAAGTCTGGTACTTATCCTATCGGTTTCTTTTACTGAACTGCTATGCCTCGGAAACAGAAACACCGGTTGTCAAGCGGTGGTAGGGGACAAACATATATACAGCAACACACACACACACACACGACTGGCCTATTTCAGTTTCCGTCTCCTGAATCCACTCACAAAGCTTTGGTTAGCCCGAAGTTATAGTAGAAGTCACTTGACCAAGGTGTCACGCAGTGGAACTAAAACCGGTGCCATGTGGTTGGGAAACAACCACATGGCTCACAGCCGCACCTGTGCCTATCCCAAACATTATTCCTATAATATTTTCTTTTCATTGTTTACCTAATTAGACATGCATCCTGTGTTTGCAGAAACAAGAAATTTGACTTCAAAACCAAGAACAACCCTAATACACAGATATGTAAGGTAATTAGCTCTGGTTCCTTCTTTTCCAACTTGCTGTTATCGAAATTATTCTATATTAACGTAGCGTTAGAAAATTTTAAAGCAGCCAATACACGAGAAAATTATCCAAAGCCTTCCTATGATTCTTTTCTACTCTAGGCACAAGGACCGACATTTCTGTGGTGGGGGCCAATCGATTAGCTCGACTCCAGTACACAACTGGTACTTAATTTATCGACCCCGAAAGGATGAAAGGCAAAGTCAACATCGGCGGAATTTGAACTCAGAACGTAAAGACAGACGAAATACCACTAAGCATTTCGCCCAGCGAGCTAACGTTTCTACTAGCTCGCCGCCTTAAACCTTCCTATGATTGCATGAAGATTGAACATGCGAGAATCGGATATTAATAAAAGTTATCTCGGAATTACAAGGTCTTGCGGTTCATCATACAAAAAGAATGCAGTGATTTACACGGCTACCTTGTGGTCAAGTATTCATCATTGTTCTCTTTCAATGTACAAGAAAAACTATTTCACTGAAAATTTGTGACAAAATATTGGTTTCAAATTTTGGCACAAGGTCAGCAGTTTCGAGGAACGGGGAAAATTGATTACATTGATCCCAGTGCTCGACTGGTACTTATTTTATCGACTCAGAAAGAATGGAAGGCAAAGTCAACCTAGGCAGAATTTGAACTTAGAACGTAAATGCCGCAAAGCGTTTTGCCTGGTGTGCTAACGATTCTGCCAGCTCGCCGCTTTGTTCGTAACAAAATACGGCGGACTGTTAAACCGAATTAAAACATAAGCAACGGACTTTAAAAAAGTAACTCAAAATGAAACAGATATGTATGCCTTAACTTGTAACATTACTTCATTTTGTTTTGGTATTGATTTCGGTGCACAAAAACGAGTATCTGTAATCTGTGATGATTTTTAAGAGCATTTATAACCAATTTATCATTGATATTGTTAGTAGACGGTGATGGCATGACGTATACGAGATTGTATGAATAAGGATCAACCGCTTTTAGTTAGTTAAAATTTTGTCTCAGTTTATTGTGCTTCTCATTTCCCTATCGTTGATAAATTAGGATCTGTTACGAACTGAGATTGATTCAATTGTTTAGTCTCCTATTCGAATCAAAATCTACTCATATACAACAACATCAATAACCTTGTACTGCTGTTTATTCTGTCGATTCGTATCACTGCTAGTTAGTCTTCCTTGCGATGTCTTCGGAATACTGGCACTATATTTTACTGACACCGGATGCTGCCGAGGTTGACCATGGCAGAAATTTCGAACTCAGGGAGTGAAGAGCCGAAACAAATGCCACAAGGTAGCTTTGTCCGATGCCCTGCCGATTCTGCCAATCCAACGCTCTGTCATAATTTGTCAGAATACCACTAAGGCAGTGAACTAGCAGAGACATTAGGGCGTCGGATAAAACGCCTTGCGGTAATTGTACAGGCTTTCTCCGCTCTGAGTTCAGATCCTATCGAGGTCAGTTTGGCTTTTTTCTCCCATCCAAGGGTCGATAAATAATCTACCAGTCAAGGACAGAGGCAATTCCCTCTTCTTTTTCTCTCTTTCTCAAAATCCACTTTGTTGAAGGGTGCAACAAAGGAGCATTCACATGGCCACACCACTTGGCACTACTACCACTACTACTACTGCTGCTGTAGTTTTATTTAACAGAAAACAGAACTCTTTTTTCTATTCCCCCCACCCTTTCTCCTAATATTTATTTTCCTTTTGTTCAATATATTCCTTCATTTTTACAGTGAGACTGTATTTTCATCATTTTTGTACCATTGTGTTGTTTTCACTGCAAAGAAACTAACCGTTTCTTTGTAATACCCAACTGTGATAATACAAAAAAGCAAAACGAATAAACAAAACGTGAAAATGTTCTTAACAGAAAGAGAACAGATATGATTAGATTAAAAATAGAAAGTTATTTTTATATCCGATTTTATTTCTTTATAGTTTTATAATGAATCTTGCATTTACATCTATCTTTGTTATCAACATTGTGTTCCTCATGAAATATGAAAAACAGCTATGCTGCTACTGCTGCTGATGGTGACGTTGATGATGGTGATGATGGTGATTAGTGATGATGGTGATTAGTGATGCTGATAACGGTGATGATGGTGGTGATGTTAATAATAATATTAGCTTCATTTATTTGCCACCGGGACTCATTCATGTAAACAAAATGTGTTCCAGAAAAGCTTTACTGGATGTGTTGCGATATACATTCGCTGTCACCGAAACATACGCGCACACACACACACGCACACACACACAAACACACACACACACACACACACACACACACACACACACACACACACACACACACACACACACA
>NC_068984.1:103224430-103229761 GCF_001194135.2 Octopus bimaculoides | reverse complement strand
ACACACACACACACACACACACACACACACACACACACACACACACACACACACACAAGATACTACCTTCGCTAAGGCGACGAGTTGGTTGGCAGGGTCGTTAGCACATCGGGCAAAATGCTTGGCAACATTTCATTCGTCCTTATGTTCCATCAAAGTCGGCTTCCAGTTTCATCCGTCCAGAGCTGGTAAAATAAGCACCAGCTGAGTACTAGAGTTGATGTAAGCAACTTACTCCAGCCCCACTAAATTGTTGGACTTTGTTCCGAAATCTGAAGTCAATATTACGATTGCTAAGGTTATGATTTTATACATATTGTCTTCTTTAAATGTTTTTTTTTTAGAAAAAATGTCCTTATCAAAACATGAGAGAAATATTAGTAACCCTAATAATGACAATATACATCCACTCACACACTTATAAGTGTACAACATCGCCGCACACTATGGATTCACATTCTCATATCAACGGAGGGAACAACGTATCATATTCAAACTTGGTACCACGCCACCGATAGATTTGAATGAACGTTTTTCCTTGAAGTCTTATACTTCTTCTTAGATAGAGAATCAAATCCTTTCGAATGCTTCAACTCCCGTCTTACTTCATCATTTTTCTTCATCACATTCTCGTCATCGCCCTCTTCTCTTCCCCTTTATATTCCCTCTTCTTTCTAACCTTCTCACACTGTTTCTCTTTCCTACCACTACCTGTTTAAGTATGAAGCTCCCGTGGTCAGTTGCAGTCAGGTTCTTAAATTAAATAATGTAACACTCAGCTGTCTTTCATTATTAACTTTTACTCTTTTACTTGTTTCAGTCTTTTGACTGTGGCCATGCTGGAGCACCGCCTTTAGTCAAGCAAATCGACCCCAGTACTTATTCTTTGTAAGCCTAGTACTTATTCTATCGGTCTGTTTTGCCGAACCGCTAAGTTACGGGGACATAAACACACCAGCATCGGTTGTCAAGCGATGTTGGGGGGACAAACACAGACACACAAACACACACATATATATATATATACATATACATATATACGACAGGCTTCTTTCAGTTTCCGTCTACCAAATCCACTCACAAGGCTTTGGTCGGCCCGAGGCTATAGTAGAAGACACTTGCCCAAGATGCCACGCAGTGGGACTGAACCCGGGACCATGTGGTTGGTAAGCAAGCTACTTACCACATAGCCACTCCTACGCCTATGAACTGTCAACTTTTCTTTGAAGAAGGACTCTACCCGAAACGTTCGATTTCCCACCTCCCCAGGCAAGTTCACTGTGTCATTTTATCGATTTTACTAAATACAAATTTTGCCGTCACTGCTATCTTTGTGGTGTCTCCTCGTGCACACACACACGCACGCGCGCACATACACACTCACACACACCACACACACACACACGCACACACACACACACACACACACACACACACGCACACGCACACACACACACTGTTACATTTAGTAAGACTACCAAGTTGTCATATATACAAAACTGGCTCAGTCGATAGAGAGTTGGTTAGATTGCATTGTAATATTTGTTTCGGCTCTCTCCACTCAAGCACGGTTCAAACACGGCCGAAGCCAAATTAATCTTTCAACTTTTCGAGGTCAATAAATAAAGTTTCTTTATTCTGTATTCCTCTCTTTGAAAGAAATCGGCTGTAATCGGATTCGAACTCAGTTTGTCTCCGCTGGTTCAAAGAATCTCCAAGACACACCATATGACACTAGGGAAACTTATAACTCCATCAAGAATTGAGGGCGTAAAGCAAGCCAAGATAATGTTAGAATTATTAAAATGAAACCTTTTTGCAAAAATAATCAATGATCAGAATAAGGTCAACTATAAGTTATATTGCTGTGTGGTCTATTTGAAATGAGCTACAATTTGTTACAAATAACACTGAAGTTAACAACTGCCGACTTTACAGAAGAGAAATTAATGTCGATATTGAAATAAGAATCGCTCAGGGAAATTACATGACTATAAGTAGCCATGTTAGAATTGACTCTATTAGATAACAAAAGCCTAACGACCACACCTTCACAGATATAATTCAATGATCTATAAAGCAGCGAATAAAACTGTCAGCTATCGATTTGGTGGCCTTGATGTTGCTCTTATTTACAGTAATGCCATTCCCCATTATTTTTTATTCTCACACATTCAAACACTGAAATCAGACTAAATATTCTCTTTGAGGAACATTTTTTCTATAAAGTCTTTTGAAATTGGTGTAAAAGACAAGGGATTACTATAATGTCTGACACCAATTTATGATATTTTTTTTTCTAATTATTAAATCATTAGATATTATTTGAAGACAAACAATGCTAGTTTATGATCCTATTAATATTTTTCTAATTATTAAATCACAAAATATTATTTGAAGACAAACAGATGTTGGAGTGAAAGAAACACAACTGGACCGAACTAAATGCCTCATGGTATTTACTTTTATCCTTTTATGTTCTGAATTTAAATCCTGTAAATATTGACTGTCTTTCATTCCACCTCCCAATTCAATAAAAATATAATTGGCGCGAGGTTCAATAAATTCATTCTTTAATTATTTAAAACGAGTAATTATTGTTTGGAAACGTGTTGTTCTTCAATAAAGCGCAGAAACTGTCGAGAAATAGCGTTATCTTTGAAGTAACTATAGTGTTTAAAGTATCAAACCATAATGTTTAGTGTATCATCCAGGTGTTTAGAGTATCAATCACGTGTTTAGAATATTACCCATAGTGAAACAATAGAGTTTAAAGTAACATGCACGGTGTATCTATGGTGTTTAGAATATCAATCAGGTGTTTCTAATATCAACCATGGTGTACCCATAGAATTTAGAGTATCACCCAAGGTATAACTGTAGTGTTTAGAATATCAATCAGCTTTTTATAATATCAGCCATAGTGTATCCATAGAATTTAGAGTATCTCTCAAGGTATAACAATAGTGTTTAGAATACAAATCAGGTGTTAATGATATCAGCCATTGTATATCCATAGAGTTTACTCATGTAGTAACAATAGTGTTTCGATTATCACCCAAGGTATGACTATAGAGTTTCAAATATCAGTTGGGTTAACCAATCGCTGATGTGTTGATGGTTCCAAAGAAATGCTTACTTAATTCGTACAATTCAAAATAGGTGGCATTGTTAGATTTAACCTAAAATATAAGGTAAGTTTTTGTGACTTCCCATAAAACTCAACCATAATAGAAGCATTTACAGAGCAGCCATGTTTCAACTGAATAAATGAGAATTGACTCAAACCAGGTCAGGTCAGGTGTGGGGCATGCGCAAGTTGCAGCATTCACCATTTGCCGGTATATCCCCAGGTCCTTCCGAGTGACCCGTCGAGCAGAGTTCCAGTCAATCCCCCTCTCCACGAGATACCTCCTCATTTGCCGTGATCATGTGGGATGTGGTCGACCAACACGAACCATCCACCCAGCCAGATCCTCAACGCAGAGAACACTGTAAACAGGGTCTAACTCTCAAAATCGAACAACGTGACCAAACAGTCTGAGCTGGTGTGTTCGAGACATAAAAATAACAGGACGCATTCCAGTTTGTGAGTAGAGTCGTTGATAGCGCAAAAATGCTGTTTAGGCGTTAGAGACCATCCCGTAAATAGAATATGTGATATGTGCAGAACAGAATACTGAGGCAGAAGTGAGACTAACAGGGAGCTATGGCATCTATCTCTAGAATAGCATAGTTAGGTTAGTTATGAAGGTCAAAGAAATTCATCATATAGAATAATAGAATCATATGATTGAAACAATAACGTTAGGAAGTCAGTCTGCAAGGGCAGAATGAGAAATCACAGGACAAATGGAGTAATGATGGAAAAGGTTGTGAAAAACGGGACCGAGTAGGTTGTGATTACACCAGGAAGGTTATGGCGCAATCTGCTACCGTCCCCTTGTAATATTAGACGGCGAGGGTAGTGTGACATTATACATCCATTATGTCCTATCTAGCTGACCGTGGACTTAGGATGGACAGCAGAGAAATGGTGAAGAGCGAAACTGAAAATAGGTCAACACGAATATGGTAGCACCATGTGAAAGAAAGACCAGAGTTGAGAGTAATGAACAAATTCTCAATGAGCAGCATAACAGTCTGTTTTTAGCTGAGTCTTCGTCTTTGAAAGTACAGCAGACAGTATCATAAATCTTCTCCGTCTCCACTAAGAGTATTTCTCCCGATATTTTTTGTAGTATCTGTTCTAATTGCCGCTTTGACAATAATTAATTACAGCTTCCACCGTTTTTAAGACACAGATATATTATTTTTTCGTTGCTCTCTGTTGGAGTAGATCCTGCCACAGACCCTGTCTGGTTTCACAAAATTATGCCAGATTAGCTTTATCACAACTCCTATATAGATTATCTCAAACTAATTGTTCCTTAAATTGTTCATTATTTCCTTTTTGTTTATTCCGTGGTACTATTTGTTTTTGTTATGCGTTTATTGTCATGTTTGCTTTAGTAATACTTTGCTTTGTATGGACTGCACCCCCCACCAAAAAAAAAAGCGCACACACATTGATATATATATACATATGAAAATCTTCTTTCAGTTTCCGTCTACCAAACCCACTCACAAGGATTTGGTCGGACCGAGGTTACAGAAGAAAGCACTTACCCGTGGGGGCCATCCAGTGAGACTGAACCAGGAACTATCTGGGTGGGAAGCGAGTGTTTTACCACACAGCCATGGCCGCGGCTATCTCTTAGTGTCTCTAATATTTTATGACATTCAGAACATAAAGTTATCGCTGGTAAGAACAAAGCTTCTAAAATAGAAAATTTCGAAGGATTAATTTATCTAATGGTAGAACGTCTGACACGTTTTCAGAAGATACGCATTTGAGTCCCATGGCAGCCTTCTCATTTTTTTACCCTAAGGATTTTATTAACCCAATATTTACATATTATTTATAACTTTATCTACTTCGAGTTCTACGTTCGAAACCGAATAATTTCACATCTCTCTCTCTCTCTCTCTCTCTCTCTCTCTCTCAAGCACACGCACACACACACACACACACATACACACACACACACACACACACACATATATATATATGTGTACATATATCATATCTTCATTATTGTCACACTGACTTCTGCGCATATGTGGTTATAGTTGGTATCATTGTGGTTACGTGATCGAAGTTTGAGCCTGATCGCATCATTTTCTTCCTGGCTTTACAGTGTAATCATGCTCATTCCACTAGCAATGTGCACCAAAGAATAACAAAGAGCAGTGATCCGATTTCTCTGTCGGAAGGTATGTCAGGTGCTA
>NC_068984.1:103219883-103223919 GCF_001194135.2 Octopus bimaculoides | reverse complement strand
TATATATATAAAGAATAATTGTTCCTTCTACATGAGTATACACACACGGATAGTATGAATACAATAGCCACAGTAGCCACAATAATAGTATTCTTCCTTTCGGTTAGTATTACAAGAATTAAAAGTTCAGATATGTCATCTTAATCAAATTATAAAATATGCATTAAAAAAAATTATATATAGCTGCCGTGTTAGCAGTTTTGATCCAACGAATTTCATCAGCTGTGCACACACGTTTATAAAAGATCTATAACATGTCAAAGCTTTTTTACTAACTCGTTGCATTTTAATGTCGAGTCGGTTTCATCCTTCGATGTGAGCCAATATGTGAGCCTTTACGAGCTCGAACGATTCCATAGAAATAGCAGCCATACCCTCTTAATAAGGGAAGAACATTGTATGATGTGATCCGAAATATACTGTCTGAAAACATTGATGAAATGGTCATGCTTAAAATGACCATCATAGGTCTACTCGCTCAGGCTGACCCTATGGTTAAACAGGAAGAATATCAACCACTATAACACGAATCCAACTGATTCGGAGTTGAGTGGCAGATACACAACGAATGTAATTTGACAAAGTGTCCTTTATCACACACGCACACACACACGCAAGCTGCAAGCACACAAGCACGCAAGCACGCACGCACGCACGCTCGCGCACACACACGCACGCATGCGCACACACACACACACACACACACACACACACACACACACACACACACACACACACACACACACACACACAAATAGCGTAAAATTATTTTTATGTAGGCGTGGGGCGCGTAATAAAACTTGATGTTAATTTGCAGTGGAGATGGTCAAACATTTGCAATCACCCGTGCCTTTAAATCAATATTAAAAGATGAATCGAACGTAATTATAGGCACGAAAAATGCATGATTTCTATGTGTTCTTCGCATGTGATATTCCGCAACTGGGTGGTTTGGAAAGAGTCGTAACGTGCGTATAGTAAAATACAGCACAAGAGTTTGTAACATTTGTATAGTATAATTAGTTATGAAAGTTTGTAATATATGTGAAGTAAAACATATTTGGAGTAAAATGTGTCCAGTAAAATATGTTCGTAGCGTGTACTTATGCTTGTAGCGAGTGCATAATAAAATACGTTAGCAAAGTTTGTAACGTGTCTATAGTAAAATACTTTACTAATGATTGTAACGTGTATATAATACGTTCCAAAAGATTGTTAGGTGTGTATATAGTAAAATATGTTACGAATATTTGTAACGTCTGTATAGTAAAATATAATTAAATGACATTCAGGGAATGAAAAAGAAAGAAAAAGAAACAGTCGTGATTATAATATTCTTTCAACTCAATTTACAATCAAAACCAAACAAAATTTATCGAAATTGTTTATGCTTTCTAACTATTTTCATTTTGGGGAGCAAATACTGTAGAAAGTATTGTCAGATTTATCATTTCTTTATGTTCTTTGTGTTATGTCTGTTATTCTTGATCGAAAACAAGTCTTTAATAGTTCTGCCCGTGATAATATTCGTTCAACTGGAGCAAATGTGGAAGGAATCATCAGACAAGCAGAACATTTTTAGAAATCTATGATATTACGTGTCTGCCATTACATCGTGGTTTCCTTCATACTCAGACTTGACAAGAATACTTTTCTAAATCCATCGACTGAAATATTTCCAAACGTTCGGCCATTCCATATTTTTTAAAATGCTATTTCAGACAGGTTTTTCTCCATAGTGAAAGCATACTCTTCTACAGTTTCAGAAATGTAGTCGCACTCTTGTGAGTACAGCCACAACAATTGTTGGCGATTTTAGGTCTGGTAAGCAATAAAAACTGTGAAATTCTTCATTGATTACCAAACATTTGTCGACTCAACGGATAAATAACATGAGTTGCTCTTTGATAAATGTATTGGTATATTTGTCGTTTGAAATAACAGAAACAAAGGTCTATATCTGATTCCCATAAGTTCTTACAACAAAGTCAGGCATTATCGAATAGAACTCGTTTAATATATCGGGGCTTAGCTTTCTATATGTACCAGCTCAGTTGAGAGACTCCAGAAGAACGGAATTATCTTTCCATCTCAATCATACTAAGATTTACAAATTTATGGAAAGAGAAGCGCAATAACTCAATAATTTTTACTATGCATTTGCGATTTGTTTGCATATATTTTCTTTCTGCTTTATCCAGCAATTCTCTAACGTTATTGAATTTAGGATTTAGCTATTCCGTTTCAATAACAGCGAGATGGCATTTACAAAATGGATTTTCCTCAAAGTACAGACAAGATTTTTTCCAATAACAAAATCCTTAAAAAAAATTTTACCCGTTTTGAGTTTTCATTGTATTTTGTGCAGACAGCCCCCCCTCCTCCGCTAAAAACAAACAATATGCACGATCGCAGATTTGTTCATAATGAACGAAATAAGAAGCTTTCAACCAAATCGATTGGAAAGAGAGTTTCTAATTGTCTACTTGGAAATTTAAAATACATTAATTGATCGATTGGATAACAGAAGTTACACTAAAGGTAATTTCGTTTGTTGAATGTGCTTATGCTCATTGAATCAACGGAGTTGAGATTATTTATTTGTAATTTCTGGTTGTACTTACAGTTGAACAGTACAATTTGTTTAAGCAGATGATGAAAAGGAACCAGTAGAAATTACGACATTTGGCTGAAAAAAAACTGAGCAGCCTTTGTTGCTAGGTGTCATTGGAAAGTAGCTGAAATTGTTTAATAATCCTATTAAACAGATTTTTAAATAAGACATTCTTTCAGAAGTCATTCGAAATTGTGGTCAATTATATCAACCCTACAATTTGACAATTTTGATTCGTTCATACATATATGTATATACTTAACTGATGTTGGAGTGTATATAGAACACAGTTTGAGGTGATAATACTGTGTGTGAGTGTGTGTGTGTACGAGTGTGTGTGTGTGCGTGTGCATGTGTGCGCGCGCGTGTGTGTGAAACAACTGACTGTCATAATATCTATTTGATTTTTGACGAGGGCGACATATTTAGAGACTTGAACAGAACCATCTGTAATGAAGATTTGTGAGTAGTCATATTTTCGCATTCAGTTGTGGTTTGATATGGCACAAGAAAACATCTACAGGTTACTCTGAAAATGGTAATCTGTTTTGCAAAATTCTGATTATTACGAGTTTATTTTTCGTGCGATTATATTATTTTGTTATCAATTCATTGCACGAGCAATTGTAAACAAGGAAAAACAATTTTTCCGTATAAAGAAGTAATTCAGGGGTGAAAGGGTTAATTGATGAACTAAAATAGTAATTCTCATTAGAAATACAAATTAACAATTTATGAAATGAATTACCTGCTTAATAAACCAATATAATTTGAGAAAAGTGGGGATGTTCTGCGTTGGGGAAATGTAATCTCTACTGCCCGAGGGTTATATTGACTTTTATATTTCTTTTCTTTCAAAAATTCATGAAGGCTGTCTTGAGAGTGTTTCTTTATTCCTTAAATTCACCTGACACATTGACGTCATTTCCTTTTACCTTCCTCTGCTCTGCTATGATTTTTTAGCAGAGGAGTTTTAAACCAAAATTTCAATAAAATTAATTTATATTCAATATAACAATAAAATTAGTTGTTTCAGAATATTCAGTCTTTCGAATGTTGTCGCTGTTCACGTAACTAATTGTAAGTGAGTAAAATATAATAGATATAACAAAGACAATTTGTGTGCATGGGATTAGAAACGCAAAAAAAAGTATAAAAAGGTTGATAGAAAAATGAATCTGAAGCGAAGACTGCGCGCGCGTGTTTATGCCCGAGCGCGTGGGAGTGAGTGAGAGACAAGAAGAGAGAAAGAGAGAGAGAGAGAGAGACAAGAAGAGAGAAAGAGAGAGAGAGAGAGAGGTGACAATAATGATAAAAGAAGTGTGTATGTCAACAAATATAGTAGAACAAATATACAAACAATATAAATATATGTATATATGTATGTATATGTATATATATATGTATATATATATATATATA
>NC_068984.1:103219185-103219671 GCF_001194135.2 Octopus bimaculoides | reverse complement strand
TATATATATGTGCGTGTGTGTGTGTGTATGTACGCATATGGTGGTTGTCTACTCCTTATGCAGAGTTTGACCACCTCCTGTACCTACACATTAGCACCAACATGGCATTGGATGTGGCTTTTTAAACCAGACAATGTTCTGAAAAGACACCCACATACATTGCACATCCGATTTGGACCACCAAGAGCTGCCGATAACTTCTGATCTTTGTGGATCTTAAAATGTCTTTTGAGGCCTTCGTTAGATTTTCAAACTTTCTGGCATACACTGCATTCAAAGGGGTGCACAGGCATATAGGCAGAATAGTTGGTGGGTGGAGGTTCGTTTTCCATGGGTTCGCAAATGAGATTTGAAGCCAGCAAAAGTCAGGCATGGTCAGTCACAAACTGTGCTCACAAAAAGGTCATTGTCATTTACCTTCTTGGTCGTAATATTCTTCCTTAGATCTCTTTTGAGATATGTATATATATATATATATATATATAT
>NC_068984.1:103216171-103217177 GCF_001194135.2 Octopus bimaculoides | reverse complement strand
TATATATATATATATATATATATATATATATATATATATATATATGTATGTATGTATATATATACTTACATATAAAACAACAGGAATAAAGATTCAAAGATTAAATAGGATTCACATAAGCTCTCCGAGTTTTAGCGTTACTGATGTAACTGGACACATATTATGAAACAGCTATCAATAAATTGCAATAAACATCTCTTGTTTCACTTCTCTTATGTTATGCATTGTACACACATACACACTCATATATATTCATACACATAAACGTACATACATACATGCATTCATAGATACACACACACACAAAGGGCTGAGATAGTGTACGTGTGTGTGGATAGGTTAATTGCCATTTGTGCATTCAGGCTTGTGGTGCCAATAGGCCCTGCAGTTAAACCACAGAGCTTTTCCTGTCGAATCGAACTCATAAAAAACCCGAATACTTTTGCCTTATAACTTACCTGTCTTTCCAAGTGATCAAAACACAAAATTAGACACTAATGCGTTCCACTGAAGGTACAGTGTCCCACCTTCTTGGGTAAAAGATCAGTCAGTTAAACAGTTAAATCAACACAGAGAGATACTTATTTAGTCGAGCATCGGAACATCTGCTATAAATTCCTTTGATATTGAGCAGTGAGAAATCAGAGCTTTCTTCTTGATAATTCAGTCTTTAGAAACAATAGCCATAAAAGCTTATTATTGCAGCTTTATATATCTATGTCACCCTTCTTAAAATGTAGGATGTGTTTCAATCAGTTGAAAATTGTATACTTAATATGGAGTTTTCGGAAAATAGCTATTTATTTGATAGGCACTCTAAATTGATATAAGAAATAGTTTGCTATAATTTTTGGAGTATTTCACATTTAGATTTAATCATTTGGAAGATTCTCGATTGTAATCCAGTTTTGCTATGAAAATGTGATAGATATTATATGTTAGGGTGCGAGTTGTCTACTAACACACACGCACACACACATGAATGCATATATATATATAAATATAT
>NC_068984.1:103211601-103216099 GCF_001194135.2 Octopus bimaculoides | reverse complement strand
TATATATATATATGCAGTCATGCATATGTGTGTGTGCATGTATGTATGTATGTATGTATGTATGTATGTATGTATGTATGTATGCATGCATGCATGCATGTATGTATGTATGTATGTATGTATTTATGTATGTATGTATGCATATATATGTATGTATAAGTATATGCGTGTTCTTGTGTATATTTGTGCGTGGTATGTGAGGTATGTGTGGTATACACATACACACACATTCTTTTTTTTCTTTTACTTGCTTTAGTCATTAGACTGCGACCATGCCGGGGTACTGCCTTGATATTGTAGTTGAATTAATCGACCCCAGTACTTATTTTCTTTTTAAAGTCTAGTACTTATTCTATTGTTCTCTTTTAACCGAACCGTTACGTTACGGGGATGTAAATACACCAGCACCGGCTGTCAAGCGGTGATAGAGGTGGTGGTGGTGGTGGCGGGACAAACACAGACAGAAAGACAACAGACACATGTACACAGACACACAGAGACAGACACAGACAGACAGACACAGACAGACAGACACACATACACACATACAATGGGCTTCTTTAAGTTTCTGTCTACCAAATTCACTCACAAGACTTTGGTCGGCCCGAGGGTATAGTAGAATACACTCATCCAAGATGCTACGCAGTGGGACTGAACCTGGAACCATGTGGTTGAGAAGCAAGCTTCTTACCACACAGCCACGCCTGCGTCTATATGTATATGTGTGTGTGTGTATGTGTGTGAATATGCATGTATGTTTCTAGTAGAGTTTGTGTAAAAACCTCATAACGTGCATTTAAGAGGTCTTATATCGTTATTTGGCTACCGCATGTTATCCTACGGTGGGGTATATTCTAGGGCTGGATATACAAGTGAAACTCATCTTTGCGTAAGATAAATACAAGAACAATATAACACGAGGATGGAAGATATGAGGCTTTAATAGTAGATCACGACATTTGTTTCTGTATCAGACACCAGCTTTAAGTTGCTGAGTTTATATTCATATACTATTATATAAGTTCATTCTTTATAATTATTTGAATATTTTTCAGCAACATCTGTGTGTAGGTGTTTCATCGGGTGGAATACGATTAATTAAAATATTCAAATTATTATAAAGAATGATATTCTGTGGTGGTATAAAAACATAAAACTCAGCAACTTAAAGTATGTATGCGGTGCAGAAACAAATGTTGTGATCTACTATAAAAGCCTGTTATCCTCCATCCTTGTGTTATATTATTCTTACATACGTATGTATTTATTTGTGTGTCTAAGTACATCATGCGGGTATATGTGAATGAATGTGTATTTGTATTTGTGCACACGTGCATATATAAACAGATTTTATATTCTAACAAATAAAAAAACAACAAAAAACAGCAAAACAAAATCGAATTCCTAAAATCGTATTCCCCAGGGATTGAGGGAAATAATTATTTCGTATCTATTTTATAAAACAATCGAAACAGCTAATCAAATAGCGATCACATTGTCAAGTTGTGTGGAATGTAATATAGATTGTTCTGTCACGTGATGACTAATAATACTGGATATCGCGATTTTAGTCCTTGAGTAGCAACTGTTATTTCTTATTTGCTTACCCCTAGAAAGTATGAAATATGGCTAATATTTCCTCCAAACTTTGCTTTTCTTACATTTATTCAAACCCCAAAGAATCCTCCTCAACTCATGTCTATGATGCTCCCCCACTATTTCTGCTCACGATCGGAAATGCACGCATTGTCAGCCAACCACAAAGGGACATGCTCAAGTTGTTAAGGTAAACATCTGACAAGCAAATTTGTGATATTGAGCAAAACGTTTGCTATAATGAAATTCCTGCTTCAGCAATTCGGCGCTGAAACTGTCAGTTATGTAATGGAAAATAGTTCAGTTTCATAACATTGATGGATGTCCAGGTCATAAAAGTAAGTTTGAAGAGAAACAAATAGGAGATAAGACTTACAGACCAAAGATAAAATAAAATAAAATAAAATAAAAAAAATTGTTACTCGGTGAGATTTACTGTTTAATCAACGAGAAACAGAAAGGCAAGAACAAAGTATTAAAGTATGTTAAGAGTTACAAAGTACAGTTAACCATCGGTTGGTCTGAACCCTCCTAATCATTAGGCCACGCGATTTACATGCAATTCTGATCGTTATGCTTGTTCTTATTCTTTTGTGAAGGCTAATTTTTTCGTATTGTTGTTGTTGTACTTTAACACCGAGTCATCCATGTTAATACAGGTCTATGATCAAACGTTTCCTATTAGTAACAATACTATCTTTTTACTATCATTGCGTATATAGGACTACACTATTCAATGTGTCCACTTTGTCTGAAGATAGTAGTGTAAGGTTCAAAGTAGGTTTGGTTGCTGTTCTTCACTGAGAATGGGTCGATGCTTCCTCTTGTTTCTTCTTTGTGTCAAAGGTACAGGCCACTTATAAATTCGTTAAAGAAAAAGAAAAGCTTCACATGAACAAGACATATCTTCTCCCCTGAGCTCCCACAATAACATTTTTAAAACGAAAACAATATTTTAAATCTTAAATATCTCTTTATAAAAAAATAAAAACCAAAAGCACAACGGCCACAACTAAAATCTTTAATCAAAAATTTAATTCGATTATCTATTTCTTCATAAGTAGTGCCCACTGAACGTCACAGACCGGCATTGCACTCCATTTCGATATTTGTCTTTTCTACATCTCGTCAGCACGAGTTAAGAAAACCAAAAACAAAAGAAAACGAAAAACAGCAAAATTTGAATCTTATTTTTAAATATGCTGTAGTCCTGATGGTGGTTTAAATAACCAAATACTTATCACCATCCTTCTATTTTTCAATTTTACTGAAGTGTAATAATAATTCATCATGAAATAAGTCATTATTCTGAAGCCAGTACATGTATAACCTATATATCTCAGAACCGAACTCTGGCGAACATTTCATTTGATCATCCAGTTTCCTAACTTAAACTAATAGACACTGCCCAAGGCATTTTATAAGTTATTAATAATAAGAAACCAATTTAAAAGACATTTTGAAAGATCATAGAATAGAGAAGGCAGTTGTTAGTTATGGCAAATCTAAGAATTACTCTCGAATACGATACAAATCTCTACGAAGCCATTGCTATTCCTAATATCCTTAAATATAGTAGTATTATCAACTCCTTCAAGCGGCTATGAAACGCGATTCAAATTTTCGTTTTGTATTTGTTTTTCTTAGCTTTTCGGTCTGGAATTAGTATTCTAAATAAGTAAATAAATATTTTGAAATGCAGAAACCTTTTAAAACATTCTAAAATTTAAAAAAAAAAAAGGGTTTGAATTGATTCTTGTATTAAAATTCGAACTCACATTGAACTTATTTTAATTTCAATTTGTTTTTAGCTTTAAAGATTTGTTTATGAAATTTTATATGAATAAATGAAATTCTTTATTTCTTATTCTATATTCCCTATTTGATTTCAGTTAAGAATATATCATAATACTACCATAATATATTTAAAGCAAAATCCCTATACATACATACACACACACGCGCGTGCGTGTGTATATACGCATTACTTGTAACGCGTACTTTTCGATCCCTGTATTTACTTAATCCATTCCTCAACAACAAGCAATTTGGAAAATCAAATACGTTTCAAAATATATTTAATCCTTCTATACCATTCTGTTAGTTGTTCACTATCTGTTTGAAGTTACGGCAAAAGAAAATCAACCATGAATACCATTCTCGTTTCTCAAAGATATGAAATGGACTATACTTACTATATTTATCAACCTTTTCAAACTGCTCAAATATCTTTGAGTTGCATACATTGACGTTTACCTAAAAGCCTAAGATCACTCAAACATATTTTCAAAGTAGTTTAAAGCCAAAGGTTTCGCGTTATCTGATATTTCTAGCATTTTTATGAGCAGGCTTCTTTCAGCTGTCGTAACAATGTTGTTGTTGTTGTTGTTGTTGTTGTAGTAAACTGTTTTATGGAATATTGATAGACAAAATATTATATATAGCGTGTGATAGCCTCGAGATATAACTTAGTAGAGTATTGTATTCTAGTAGTGTAGTGTTTGGAATGGTTCCAGTATTTACATGCTTCAAGTGAATGTCAATTTATGCCTCAAGGTCTCTCGATATTCTATTTCGATACTCCACATTAAGTATTTGAACTATTCCTTTCGAAACAGCTTTTTTTTTTCCACTAGGACACTATGGACTACTTGTTGGTTTTATTACTGCAGTTGTTCATGCCATGAATTCACTTGATCGTTGCATTCAGAAGTATTGATTCAACCGTTATAATATATTACATTGTTATCTGCAGAAACTGGTGAATTTAATGGAAAACCTTACTATTAGTACGTGTGTGGTTGCATAAATGTCTAAATATAATACGTATGTACATAAATAAATAAACGCATACATATACACATAGATACACATAAGTATCATATATATATATATATATATA
>NC_068984.1:103202486-103211547 GCF_001194135.2 Octopus bimaculoides | reverse complement strand
TATATATATGTATATACATATATATATACACACACACACACATATATATGTAAACTACTGGTGCGTTAATAGCGTTTTGGTCGAATGCTATATTCTGCTAGACACCATGTAAACACTTAGTCTTTATATACAATATCATCATTTAAATACAGGGTTGGTTAATACGTATCAGTACAGCTTTGAGATAAAACACAGTTAATGCACGAGCAATTTATTAATGAAACTTTCTGCTGCTAAGAAAAAAAGAAACAAAACAATGTTATCCCGTATGAATCGGTCTGTTCTACTTAGGCCGTTAGTAATACTGGATGTATAAAGTGTGTTTCTGTAGGCAAATAATAAGGGTAATAGGTTATTTCAGAAATACCAACACTTCGTTCAAACTTTCTCTCACAGGATAAATACAAAATGTTTGCATGTTTCTATTACATACAGTATTTGGGAAAATCTAGAGAAATGTTCTGTAGTACAGCATCATGTGGTTGAACTTTTTCGGATATTCTCGACTCGATCACTCCATTCGTTCCGATACTGCATAGCACTCAGGAGATCAGCAAGGTTATATCCTGTGTCCTTACACAGCTGGTTGAAGAAGGTCTTTGCTGGAAGGTCTGTGGTGTATACAAATATGCATCGCTAATGACTTCCTGCTTAGCTCCTCAACAGTGTCCTACTGAACACATGCACCTTTTTCTAATGACATTAATATTTGGAAAAATTGAGGCGGTGAGCTGGCAGAATCGTTAGCTCGCCGGGCGAAATGCTTAGTAGTATTTCGTCTGTCTTTACGTTCTGAGTTCAAATTTCGCCGAGGTCGACTTTTCCTTTCATCATTTTGTTGTCGATAAAATAAGTACTAGTTGAGCACTGGGGACGATGTAATCGATATACCCCCTCCCCGAAATTGCTCGCTTTGTGCCAAGATTTGAAGTCCGAGCAAGATTGTTTATGGAAAACTAGCAGTCGCCCATGCATACCGGTCTCCCGTCTCCACGCCACCAATGTTATCCAAGGGAAAGGGAGAGGCCAATACAGTTTGGCACCAGTGACGTTGCAACTCATTTCTACAGATGAGTGAACCAGAGCAACGTGAAATAAATTGTCTTACTCAAGAAAACAACACAGCCCGGTCCAAGAAACGAACTCACAACCTCATGATTGTGAGTCCGGCGCTCTAACCACTGAGCCATGCGCCTTCAGTCACAATATAACAAAGATTGCATCACAGAGACTGTTTTCTCTTCAGACCCAGAAAATAATTAACTCCTCTAGTAACTACTAACCCATTACCAATCTCGAATACAAATACCAATGGGTTACTGCTCCCAATTTTAGTATGTTACTGCTGCTCACCGTTTGTTTTTACTGTTCTCACTGTCCTGTTTTTGTAACCACTTTCACCCTCCGCAAAAATCCCTAATTTTCAAAATTTGCTTTGCGGGAAGGACTGTTTTAACGAAGTCGCGTTTTGTCTCTACCTTCGAAAGGCGGAGTAGATAAAACAGGAGACAACTGATGAAGGGAAAGTTTTTTATGTTGCATGTCTCGTTTCTCTCATTTTTTTCGTTGTTCGAAAAAATGTACGTTTTCTATGTTTTTGGTTTTTATGTTTTCGTTTCTCATTGTGTCTTCCTTCTTTTTTGATCCTCTCCTTCTAGCTCTTAAGCGCTAGTTATATTTATTTATCATTCACTCTACCCTGAATTGTGGTACAATATGGACAGATTTCTGAATACCGATGAACGTTTTTGTAAATATAATAATTTAATGGATAAGCATATTACTATGGATAATACCAAGTGGACTTCCCCTTTTTCTCTCTCCTGCTTATCTCTCTTTTTCTTTTTTCTTTGTGATTTCTTCTTTGTGATGTAATCTTGGGACAGAATATATTTGCGGCTGAAGATAGTTTTAAACCATCCTGTATATCAATTATATACTCATATAATGTTGCAACGACTGTTTGTGTATAAAGCTTGAAACACGTGTACCGCGGAATCCTTTGTGTTTTGTTTTAATTCTACGTTTTTATACACACACACACACACACACATATATACAGAGAAGAAGAAGAAGAAGAAGAAGAAGAAGAAGAAGAAGAAGAAGAAGAAAGAGAGAGAGAGAGAGAGAGAGAGAGAGAGAGAGAGAGAGAGAGAGAGAGAGAAAATAAAAGAATGCTTAGAGAATTTAATCATAGAAAGAAGTAAGTATTTACTGTATTAAATAACCATCTATCAGTTTCGATCGCTTTAAGACGATCTAGTCATGCTGAAATAAAAGGGGATATAATTTGAATAAAATAAAATAAAATAAAATTAATCTTATGTTATATCACTTCTGGAAGTTCACGTTTTTCTTATAAAGATCACATGATGCTGTATTTCATTTCCTTCTGATCTTTTCCAATTGGTAGTGGACGTCTGTGGTGGTCCGGCTTCTGAAAGTGACAGCAAGTAAGGCTGTTAGTAGTAGTAGTATTAGTAGTAGTGGCAGAAGCATATAATCTATCTATCTATCTATCTATCTATCTATCTATCTATCTATCTAACTGTCTGTCTGTCTATCTATCTATCTATCTGTATGTATGTATGTATATATATGCATGTGTGTATGTGTTACAGTTGTTGATGTATATGGAGATGCTACATTTTCTCTGCGGGCTTTCTCGTTGTATTCCTGTATATCATTTGTTTATATATTTGTACGTACGTCACTTTTCTATTGTAAAGTACCAAATGTTTGATCTTATAATTATTGCTGACTGGTCGGTCTTGCTGGAGTAATGTAGGGAAAGAGCGAATTTTATACCAAAGGGCTTCCAAAGCATAGTTGCAGATATATTGGAAAAGCTGTGCGTCAGTTGAAAGCATTATTTGAAATTTCTTTTAGTCTTGCAATACTTCCTCCTGTTGACAAAATATTGTTTGCTTCAGTCGAGTATGAGGACTAAATCAATGACAATCTCCGGATTTTTAAGATTACTTTTACCTGAGCAGTTTTTTTTCATTTCTTACTCTTTTAGAATGTGATATAGAAAATCAAAGATAGACATGTGGGCGAATTTGGTTTTTGAAGTAATGTGAATTTAACTGGGCCTGTTCTATCCAGCTGGCATTTTTTAATGAGCAGTGAATTCTGAATATTGCTTTCAGGCAAACTAAACCGTGGCATTCGATTATTGCGATAGAACAATCATAAATACGCTTTATATGAAAACACGAAAAATTAACATACTAAAATGCATAATTACATATATTGGATGTTCGGGCTAAATTTGACAGTTTGCATAAAAGGGAAAGAAAACACAATGTCCCTTCTAGAATACAAGTGATTTAAAAAATCAAAAAAATATTAACTTGATTATGGCTGGGATATAACAGTTTACTCAAAGTAACTGCCAGATTCCACCACAGACGGCTCCGGAGCCTGGCGCATATATTTCTCAATGTGTCCTTGGGAAGATCTTCGAATACCTCCTTGATCTTGACCAGCAGCTCAGCGTTGGTGATGTAGGCAGAACGGTTGGGGTGTTTCTCAATCGCGCCCGCGCAGAGTAATCCATGAGATAACAATCGGGGAAATTAAGTAGCCAGAAATGCAGGCTTGTGAAGCCGTGAAAATTCTCTGACAACCATTTCTGACTCTTTCTGGACGTATGGTAAAGAGCCGAATCCTGCTTCTATACAAATGACCTTCCAGTAGCAACCCTCTCTAGCCAGGTTTGACCAGTCTCCAGCAGCTTCATATAGCTGTCTGAATTGAGCAAAAGATGTGGGGATGTATTCTGGTTTACGGTTGCAGTCACAACGTCTGCTTTGCCCCTTCCTGCTGGCCACCGCTTCGTAGTCGCCATGTACGCAGTTGTCCATGTACATCCTAAAGGCACGAATCATCATGATATCGCTAACTCTTTTCCAATATTTAGATGGCTTCCAGTTTTCCCTGTCAGCTAACTTTTATCAACTACAGTTTTAATCTTTATGCTCTTCAACGCCGTCGACTGTTCACCAATACGCCAAGCGGTTCCTGATAAAAGAAGACATAAAAATCGTCAAATGTTGCCATTTAGCACACGTTGATAAACACACACAAAAGGCAACAGCACATGAAAACCCGTTACCGATATATATTTAACAATCACGTATCAATGTTTTGTGAATTTATTGAATGCTTTAATTTTCTTGGCAATATCACCTACTGTTTAGCAGTCAGAATGTCATGCACATAAATGACAGTGTTCTCCCGGTAGCTACATTGTAATTACACTTTTAACTCTGCACACGGAATATTACTTTCTTTTATCCAGTTCATTAAAACTCATCGAGTCGTTAAATGAATTAACTGTTACCGCATCCCGTATCTCAACCATTTATTTAGTTGCAATATGATGAAAGATAATTAAAAACAATTCGTACCAATCCCACTTCTATGTGGGTGCCTGTTTATAATTTTGCCAAAAATTTTCTGTATTCATATCGAAGTTGTCTTTAGAATGTGGGTGTCATGACACAAATATTTCCCGCTCACTGAATCATTTTAGGATTCCATGATTTGGTGATTTCTTTCTTAATTGCAAAATATTTAGGTCATTTAGCAACTAGCGAGAGATATCGTTTGAACTGCAAATATGAAAATAATGATATTAAACATATTTAATGAAGTTTAAAATGACTTAATATGCTGATACGATCAGAGTTATCGCTTAAATTATTCAATATTTTGGCAAAAACGTTTGTGCAGCTGTTTAAATATCGTACAGTATTTAGTTTCGTTTCTCCACATTAAAATTCAATCTTTTTGATGGTTTACTTCGCTGTTTATCCTTCAAAATGAACAAAATAAATACTAGCATTATATACCAGTATATTACAGTGACTTGTTTTAATAATATACAAAGAGAAAGAGGAATGAAGAGTGTAATAACAATAAACAGATTATACCAACTGAAAAAAATTGACCTTGTGCCTAGTCATGAGAAATTAATTATAGATTTGGAGTGAAGCAATGAGGATGCTTCACTGAATTCTTCACAAACTCACAGCATTAATAAAAAGCACTAAAATAGTTTACTAATTTCACATTTCTTACCATTGGAGCATAGTATCTCACCATCCTTCAAGTCAGATTTTTCAGTGTTTCACTGGCTTTTCTACTGCTACTTTGGCGGTTTTTACTCATTTGCACTAAAACCTACTGGATGCATCTATTTCTCGTTCTCTTCTCATATGTCTCTGTAGTTTCTGCTTAAGACACTGTACTAAGCATGCTATTCACACATTCTTTCCGATATCAGTATTTCCTTTCTATGTTCATGATTTCGTTTCAACTACAAATCTACAATGCTTGGCTGGGAGATACAAAAATGGTTATCATACTTTTGTTTCTACTCAAAAATAATTGACCAATATTATAACATCTTTTTTCTAACTTTATGACTCAGCTGTATATTTATTCAGTTATTACGTAAGAAATATAGTTAAACGTTCTCATGGGACGAAAACAAATGGATACCAATTTAAGATTAAGAGAAATTCACCCCATGAATGAATTAAACTCGTCTTTTGTTTCAACGTTGGATTGTTTTAAGATATTGGAATGTTGCCTGGATCTGAGCGATAAGTTTAAGAAATTCAAAGAAACCAACCTTATTATTACAATGATTAGTCATGATCAAATATTAGTCTTTATTCTTTTAACAGTTATCAATACCCTATAAATAACCATAGTAACAATCCAGATAAATTAATTTCCATGCAACTTGGCTTCTGTTAATAATTTAATACTTTACATCAAACATGAATTTATTCAGTAAAAATAATCTGGTGTTAATTTCTAACAGTTATTGAGAGCTAAAGAGTTCGAGTTCAACATAAGACTTCTCTTAACAAGTTACGTCCTTTTTCTGCTATCAGTTGACATGACCTACATAAAATATATCCCAAACTCATTTTAAACAAAATCATTTTAATTTCACAAAACCGCAGGTGGAATTCCAGAAAATTTTGATAAATCAGTAAGCCACCATGAACCGAGAGCAACACCACAACTCAAACGTTTATATGGTTTTCTAGCTCTGTTCATTTAGTATTTTGATGTCATGTGATTCGTCTTCTGTCTCTTGTAACCGCGATGTTATGTTATACGTATGTGTGTATATGTGTAAGCGCGTATGTATGTGTGTACATGTACACATACATATTACACGCATATACATGTATTGTCCGGTCGCTCAGTTAAGTGGCTTATTCGAATAGAGATAATGTAATAAACGCCACTTGACCTGTTCACTGAAGTGGTTTGACGTAAGAGAATGCTTTAAGTGTTAAATAAAAATGCTTTGGGCGACACAATGAATTATATCATACAAATATCTACTATGATAATACTCTAGTGTTTGTCTCCGTTACAACATATGAATGAGAAAGGAAGAGGTAATAGATGAATAAGGAAGGAAAGGGTGACGGCAAACTGTTGGGATGGTGAACGTTCAACGCTGAAAAGAAAACTCAAACAGCGTTTCAACTCTGTGGGAGTATATGTGTGTATGTGTATGCGAATACAAGGGAAGTATGTGAATGTATGTGAACATTGACACGTGTATTAATTTGATTTACCATCCATATTCATATATAAAATACTACAAGCAGCCGTCATTTTTGACGGCACGGGGCCAGCTAGTATATCATAAACAATCGAACAGTACATGATTTGCGTTTATACATCATCCGATGTTAGTTTGCCACTCGTTTTGAGGTGAAATATTTGATGTGATTTTAAGGCAGTAAGCTGGCAGAGTCGTTACAGCGTCGAAAAATTGCTTTGCGGCATTTGTTCCGCTCTTTACATTCAGTATTCAAAACCCGCCGAGCCTAACTACATTTCATCCTTTTGGTATGAATGTATGAGTGTCGTATAATTAATTAATAAATATCAACAATTACTTCAGTTTTATTTTGAGCAATCTTTACTGCTTCTTCAAATCCATCAAAATTGTAAATAAACTGAAGCTTGAGTTTGCCCAGATTTCTTTCGTATTTTTCTTAGCAATATTTTGTTCTAGGCCCCAGTCATTATTTTTCTGTCAAAGCATTGAGTAATTTTCCCAGACTTTGTTAATATTAGGCTTCCTTTCTTTATTAATAACATATATTAATTAATAAACTGTAGGCGGCGAGCAGGCAGAATCGTTAGCACGCCGTACAAAATGCTTAGCAGCATTTCTTCCGACTTTATGCTCTGATTCAAATTCTGCTGAGGTCGACCCTGCCTTTCATCCTTTCGTGGACGGCGAAATAAATACCAGTTGAGCACTAGGATCTATCTGATCGAGTAGTCCCTCCTACCAAATTTCAGGCCTTATAATATCTGATGCAGAAAGAATGAATTAAATGTGTATCGAAGCTTTAGACGTTGAAAAAAGTCTTGTAAAAATGCCAAAATTATGTAGTTGATGGCGGATTAATCTAACATTCAAATATTAATGTTATAGAAATTGTGGAACACGAAGTGAATTTATTTTTGATTTTGTTTTTACAATACATTTTACATTATTTCAGGTACAAAAAGAATTGAAGGGCAATCTTCAAAAACTGTAACATTAATCAAGGTTTTTATTTTCCTTTGCTTTCCATATGACTGGAAGCGTGACATTTACGAAGCCGTTAAGTTCCTTTGAATTTCCAATTCGATGTTCAAGCATGGATCTTAATTTACAGTCTTCAGCTGCATTACATCCAGACAATACCATTAACCGATTTTAGCTACTTTAAAGCCTGATTTCGAGATTTTTCTTTCGCAATGTCGTATTATATTGACATGTGTTTCTAAAAGAGAAGGTAAGAAATGGTCAGGTTTATCTACATAAAAAAAGAAACAAATATTTGTGAGGAATGTGTAACAATTAATTTTCTTCTAATTAAGGCGGCGAGCTGCTACAATCATTAGCACGACGGGCAAAATACTTAGCTGCATTTCGTCCGTTTTTAAGTTCTGTGTCCAAATTCCGCCGAGATCGACTTTACCTTTCATCGTTTCGGGGTCGATGGAATCGACTTAGCCCGCTCCTGGAATTGCTGGCCTTGTGCCAAAATTTGAAATTTATTATTTCTCCTAATTGTTTTTGCACTTTGCCGACATACTCTCTCTCTCTCTCTCTCTCTCTCTCTCTCTCTCTCTCTCACACACACACACATTCAGTCACGCAGGGATAGCAGAGTATCCAAACTTTCCTTCGGGAGAGATACATTCTGTTGAACCGCGTCCTTGCTATAACGATGTGTATATAAATGTTCATAAAGGAAAACAACAATATGTTGAACATGTCTCCCCACCACATACTTAGGAAAAAGTTTCATCCTATACGACCAATGCTACTCAGGTTTTAACAAGACCGTTTGTTTTTCGTTTGTTTTGGTATTATTAAGATCAGTTACGGTGGAATTGCAACATAAGTTCCCGCACTACTATAGAGAAAACGAAATACAGAAATACTCCAAGCATCAGAATGGTAACACTTCTGCGTCCTGCACTCTTAACAAAATAAAATAGAATCCAATGAAGGCGCATCTTTTCTAATGATTACATCGACAAATGTTTTCCAAAAACTGTTATAATCAACTCAGAAAATATGTCTAAAATCATGGATGAATACTACTCCCGTATATATTTATGTACAAACTATCTTTTATGGCACTTAGTTTCCACTTTTTATAGTTAATAGCATCGAATTTTGAAAATGATGTCTGAAAGACTAATTCTATTAACTATTAAAAAATTCGAAATTCCTAAAAATAATGCACTGAGAGCCTTATAGATGGTTTAATTTTAAAGGTGTAACAGGTTTCACATATTTTCCTGGTTTTGAAAAGTTAAGTGAGATAGAAAGACGTGGGACTATACCGCAACCGCAACTGTATTGTTTCTGACTGGAGATCGAAAATTCTCTTGTTTTATACAGAAAATATAGCTCAAAATCAGTATCTGTTTAAAATGCAATTTCATTGGCCAAGGATGCTTACGTGATGAGGCTTGGGAAATTTTTGTAAGTTTCCCGCTATATATA
>NC_068984.1:103195700-103201943 GCF_001194135.2 Octopus bimaculoides | reverse complement strand
ATATATATAACAGACACTCTGTCGATTACGACGACGAGGGTTCCAGTTGATCCGAACAATACAACAGCCTGCTCGTGAAATTAATATGCAAGTGGCTGATAACTCCACAGACACGCATACCTTTAACGTAGTTTTCAGCGTTACACAAAAAGTGACAAGGCTGGCTCTTTAAAATACAGGTACTGCTCACTTTTGCCAGCTGAGTGGACTGGAGAAACGTGAAATAAAGTGACTTGCTCAAGGACACAACATACTGCGAGAAATCGAATTCACGACCTTACAATCGCAAGCCGAATAACTCTAATCATTAAGCCACATGCCTATTTATACACGCGTACGCGCATACACACGCATATACACATACACAAGCACACATTAATAAATTATTAGATGAATGGATTTGCGTCTTCTTTGACGACTTACAATCCAGTCCTTTTTTCCCATCAATTTAACTTCTTACATATAGAATTATCATGTAAGTGGTATTTTACAAGTAGCCTTATATATCTTTACCCATTCCTCAGGTAGAATGAGCAAGACATAGCCTTTTCAATGACTGGTACTGTCCACCAGAACGGGTTTTCATCCAGTTTCATTCGAAAGTTTTGATTTGATCTGAAAGCAATAAAATGTAAGTCACCTTGGGTAAGAGCCCCGGGGATAACCATATTAAGAAAAACCTTCCTCAAAAATAATCTTGTTTAAATGAAACCTACTTGAATAAAGTTTCCGACACCCCAGCGCGTTGAAAATGTTAATTAGCAAAAACAAAGATGATAAAAACCATACTAAATATGCAATAATTAAAATTTTTACAAAGTAAAACATCCTTGAAATGAAATAACTGATATATTCATTTTTAAATATTCAAAGTTGATATTGAGAGCAGACAAGGCGGCGAGCTGGCAGAATGGTTAGCACGCCGGGCAAAATGCTTAGTGGTATTTCATCCGCCATTACATTATGAGTTCAAACTCCATCGTGGTCGACTTGGCTTTTCATTTTTTCGGAGTCGATAAAATAAGTACCAGGTGAACGTTAGGGTCAATGTAATCAACCCTTCCCTCGAAATGTTGGCCTTGTGCCAAAATTTGAAAGCAATTTAAAATGTACTCAAGAAATGATGTCTTTAGCTTCCCAGAATGTTCACTACAAGTAATTATGAAGGTAAAATACATTTAATTACATCACCGAGATAACATTACCAACAGTGGCAGTGAGGCCGTGCCATCTTCGCAGCGTTATAGGCCCCGGGAAAATCAAAGCATTGGGTCCTTATTATTTATTTTCTTTATTGGCAGCAAGCTACAGCATACATAAGTCAGAACTGGGCTCCTAGATCCATGCAGCCCCCAGGCAACTATCCAGTGTGCCTATGCCTTAAGCCGGCACTGGATGCCTATGCTTTAAGCCGGCACTATTGCATAATCAGACTGCAATAAAAAAGAGATAAGTATTGTACGGCTGACAGCGGTAAACAGTGATATGTATAACGAGTTTATATTAGAAGTATTCTGCTATGGCATAGCACTTCCACGCTAAATTTACAACTTACTATTTTAGGGAACAATATTATTTACACAATCATAGAAACAAAGATAATATAAAAAAACATCATACGCTGTCATTGTAAACTACAGTACAATATTGAAGATCTTAGGACTTACGTAGTCAGTCGTGAATACCATTTCTCATAAAGTCGGAGATTAATCCAGATTTTCTGTCGAGATTGCAACATCCTCCCATCCCAGAACGGGAGGCAATTGACTTCTCAGGTATTGCTGGAACTCATTTAGACTGAGTGAACTTGAGCAACCTGAAAGGAAGTGTTTTGCTCAAGAACACCACGCATCGTAAATGCAATATCAACTCTCAAATTCAGTGGTTCTCAACAGGAGTTCATGCGGCACCTGAAGATCCATATAAGGTTTTTGGGATCCACGCAACGAAATAGCAAATTGGGTATCTACAATAGTATTTTAAGGGTCCCTGAACATTTTTTACTTTAGATGCATGTAATTGGTATGTAGTGCAAGAAACAATTAGGTTTCTTTCTCTAGCATTTTACATACTTCAACCTACACAAATTAATGTGTGGTAAACAAAATAGTTATTTTGAAAGAAGTTTCTAAAAATCTAGTTTTTATACATCAAATGGCTATGGAGGCCCATCAGAATAAAAAAGTAATCAAAGGAGTACGTAGATAAAAAATGGTTGAGAAACCCTATTAATAACTAGGCCACGTAATAATGTTTATCTTAATTTAAAACTGTTTATTTTCACTTATTCTCTGTTATACACTTTTCAGAAATTCCTCTAAGATCTTACTCGTTCACATAGCCCAGACATGAATTTTTCATACGTTATTATTGCACTATTCTGACAAGTTTAACTCGTTTTCTTGAAGACTCATCACAACAAGCGTTAATCAAGGCAGGTGATAAAAGTGTCTTATTCTTTCTTATATTTCCAGCAGCTTTTCAGATTGGTGAGTGGTCATGCACATAGAAAACAAAGATCCAACTCTCTTGTGGGTATTTCCTACTTAGGTTGGAAACAGAGTAGAAATCTTTCTCAAGCATATTGAAGGAAGAGCTGGTGGCTGGATGTCACATGTGATGATTACTTAAGTGTTATGGAATAACATTTATGTAATCGGCACTCATGATTTATTTATCCATACCACTTCATATGTAGGTAGGAAAGCTTGTCCAACGTTTCACGAAATTGTATCATCAATCATCTCTTCTGTTTGTAGTGGTGGTCTGTCCTAAGATTTGAACTTTTCTCTGTGTACTATGACTCAGATAGTAGATGCAGAAATATCATTGATTATTAAATGTTCAAAATCGATCATCAAAATGCTGCGACCAGACGGGAAACTCTGATGACCACATTTATCAAAGTTTACCCGAAGGAGTCTTTCACAGATTGTACAGACAGAAAGGTATACACATGTTTTACGGTAGATGGCACAGGAAGGACTCGGATAATGTATAATTGGTGGAACAGTCTCGGAATTATTGTAAATATTTCATCCATAGAGCATAGAGAACTATGGATTAAATGTTCAAGTGCCTGGTTGGTTGCAGACATAATTCTGCCGATTTAAGTCCATTATCATAATTGAGGATATCCAACTGTTCTAGGTATCCTGTAGTTTTCCTTTCATTTCTAAAATGATCCAAATCTCGCTGGAATGTTAGGCGCCTCAGCAATGCTTCTTTCTGCAACATGTCGAACATTGCGTTTCAAAGAGAGAAATACACCAACGAATTACAGAACAAACTTCAAATGGTTGTTACTAATAAGATGTTTACAACTATATGTATTGATCTGACCCTGTTGGATAAGACAGCTGCTTTTATGTTGTTGATGCTTTTATATTGTATGACCAGTTTAATCTTGATAAACTCTGGCTAGTGTCTCTCTCAACCGCAGAAAATAGCTTCAGCTTCAATCTGCAAAACCAAAACCTCTGCGATAAAATGAAAATATTCACAATGTATTAGTGTACAGTTTCACCTTTTCTTAGTATAAAAGCAAATATCAACACGCAGTTTAAAATTTCTTCTAATGCTCTTAATGACCTCCATGGTTACTAAAGAAAGACTTATCCGTTCAGATTACTTTATACAGTGCAAAAATGTATTAAACACTACGCACACCTAATCATCATTTGAAAACAAAGCATTGCGATAAAGGTACATTACTAAAACTTTTACTAATTGCATTACTTAGATTGCAAAAGCTATAACACAACCATACTGATTATTGCATTAATAAATTCGCATTTTCCCCTTATTTTTCAGGAAAACGCCTTTGAAATTCTCTGAACAAAATTTTTGCCAAAAGCACTTTAATTATTTGCGGGCGTGGCATATAGGCGAAGGTGTGTTTGTTTGGTTAAGAAGCTTGCTTCGCAATCATGTGGTCTTGGGGTCAGTCTGACGGCGGGGTACTTTGGGCAAGTGTCTTCTGCTATAGCTCCGGAAGGACCAAAGCCATTTCAGTGGATTCGGTGGACGAAATCTGAAAGAAGCCTGACGTATATATACATATATACATATGTGTGTGTGTGTGTGTGTGTGTGTGTGTGTGTGTGTTTGTGTATATATGTGTGTGTATGTATGTGTGTGTGCGCGCGCGCGTACTAGTGTGAGTATGTATATACATACAATCACATATATACATATGAGGGGAATTCATTAAAGATTTCCTCTGACCCACTTCCGGTTATTGCAGGAACCGGAACATGTAGAGGCATAATCATACAAGTCTCTACATGTTACATTGTAAATTGCAGCTTTTCACTAGTATTATTTGTCTTTTACGGCTGCTGAAGTGGACTAAGGTGTTATAATGGAAGCAGTTGAATGTAGATCAATGATCAGTCATCGGGTTCTCATACTTGAAAGGTCGTACATCAAAAGAGACTTTCGATGAGGCGAAAGAAGTTTATGGTGACGATACATCATCATATGACGTACTCAAGCACTGGCATCGCCAGTTCAAATGTAGTCGGACATCGATGGAAACTGCTCCTATTTCTGGACGACCACATTCCGCCATTGATGACGATACCGTTCGTAAAGTGGAAGCTGCCATTTTGGAGGATCACCGTGCAACTGTTCGGATGCAAATTTCAATGTTTTCATAACATTGAAATTCGTCCGTCGGGCGAACACTCCGGACGCAACTAAGAAAGTGCTTCGATTCAACTGTATCACCTGTGAAGAGAAGCTTTAGCGGCTCTTGTGCGTCCTCGAGTGGAGGCAATCGGACCTTTCGACCAGAGCAGCACAAACCGGATAGCTCTCTCTACCACTTTTTGGCAAAGCAAAATGAGCACGTCTTTGACATACTTCCAAGCGACATGTCTGGGTGGCCGACATAATCAAAGACGGAATTGTACTAGAATGCTTTTAAGGCTCATTGTGAGACCAGCGGTTTAGAAACACCTTTCTTGAGGGCTTGCTGCCTGGCATCACTCTGAAAGCGATTATCACGGTCTTGTAACGTTTGGGAAGATTGAACAGCAGCAGCATTTGCAGCATTCGTTGTCCGACGTCTATGGCGCTGTTCCTCATTCTCCTTGGCACGTGCAGCTGAAGTGCACGCGGTATTAGTGGCTCAGCGACGTTTCTGCTGGGGACTTGTTTCAGAAGCCTTTGCAGATCGGCGGCTTCTTCGCTAGTCCTCTGTTTCTAAAGCTCGAGCAGCTGCCATTGAAGAAGCATTCGCGGCTCGGATAGTTCTACGTTTCTGCGGCGCGAGCAGTCGCAGTCACAGCAGTATTGGCGGTTTGACGTTTTCTTCGCTGGCCTTCTGTCTCTGAGGCTCGAGCAGCTGCCGTTGAAGCAGCATTGGCGGTTCGGTGAGTTCTACGTTGGTCTTCGGTTTCTGCAGCGCGAGCAGCCGCAGATAAGATGGCAATAGTGGTCAAGCGAGCATTTCGCTGGTCGTCTGTTTCGAGAGCTCTTCTAGTGGCCGTACGTTCAGAAGCTTGTGACCGACGGATGGTAGTCTCCAACGACGATTATGAAGCTCCATTTCGTCTTGATTCTTCTGGTTTAGCAGTATTTCGGCCAATGGTGAACCTCTTCCGTTGTGACATGACCTAAAAAGGGAGGTTAAGGAACACTTAGCCCCAGTCAGAAGGATAAAAGCAAGCGGCTGACAGGATAGGTATGCGGGTACGAAGCCATAAGCACGTCTTAATGGAGAGATATCCATAAAGTAATCTAGTAGCAGTACGGTAAGCTGTGTTGCAATGGGAGTCGGTAACGAATCAAATCACTTCTCAAATGGGCGATTAACATGTTTTCCACTATCCAATGTTTGTGCACACCATGTTAGAGATTAATTGTTTATGCATCGGAGAAGGAATAGGGTCAGTGTTTTGAGAAAAGGAGCTACCTCAACAAAGGCATTTTGTTCGAATGTGAATTTGTCGAATCGTGCTCAAACAAAGCTCAATTTAATTAAATGAACCATGGCATAAGACTCGTTGGATGAAAATGCATTCGTTTACCGAGTTTGGTTTAAATCGGCTCAATAGTTCCGGCGCTATGCCCTGCCTTAAAGGCATTTTTTGAGTCGGTTTTTCTTGTGCTGTGCTCAAACGAAACGGAATTTGAATAAAATAATGACGAAACGAAAAACCTTGGGTAAGAATGCATAGGTATGTCAAGTTTGATCAAAATCAGACAACTTTTTGAAAAAAAAATCGATAATTATCG
>NC_068984.1:103194379-103195492 GCF_001194135.2 Octopus bimaculoides | reverse complement strand
CCTCAGTTGAGTTCCAGATTATCTTTGCAATTTCAGCTGGTTATACTCGAGATTGCTCCAATCTGGCCAGCCCCAAGGAAAAACTAAGCTAAGAGCATTAGATTCCTTGGAAGAAAGCAGCGAATGTATGCAAAAACAAGGACGGAAAAAAACGAACAATGTTACATGAATACAATAAAAATAATAGCAGGACATAACAACAGGTGTCTTTTGACTAAGGACGAATTAAATTAAGCTGGCGTGTATGGAAATAAAGCCTTATGGCAGGGATACAAGATTTCACAGGCACATGGAGGAATATCGATGTTGCACGGACAACGGCCAACCAAGAAATATATATATATATTGTTGTATTTCAGGGTGGTCATATTTTTTTTTGCCAAATAAACACATGCACTATATATATTTTTCTTCACTTGTTTATTACTGTTTATATTTTATTGATCCTATTCTATCGCTGACACTCTTTTCTTTTACCTCACCCCTTTTTTCTCCCTCACTTTCCCACTCGCTTCCCTGCCCCCCAACATCCACCTCGCCACCATCTACATCACTTCCTTCCTGTTACTAATATTTCATCTCTGTATTGAGTGACATTACAACATACAACCCTTGTTATGTCTCTCTTCTCTCATCAATTCTTTCAACATTTGTCTTTCTCAACAATACTTTACCCTTTTTGCTGGTGTTGCATGATATTCTGAGCCACGAACCCTACCACAGGGTCAGGGATAACAGGAAAGAATACGCACAGACACAGTTTCAATAATGTAGTTGTACCGATAAAAACTATAAAACTCTATATTTCCCTTTCCTTCCCTATTAAGCCTTTCAACCTTCCACCTTATATCCGGATGTTGGTTTGCTCTTCTGTCTACTTCTGATGGAAACATACAAATGGACTTGGCCTTTTGTAATACACACGTATGCACACACGCACGCACACACGTGCACACGCACACACACGCACTCGCACACGCGCACGCACACACACATACATCTGTGTCTGCGTATATATACTATTTGTATATGTATATAGAGACGTACTTGTAGATATACATATGTATGAGTATATACATACATTTATATATATATATATATATATATATATAT
>NC_068984.1:103184668-103193160 GCF_001194135.2 Octopus bimaculoides | reverse complement strand
TATATATATATATATATATATATATATATATATATATATATATATATATATGAGTGTGTGTGTGTATCAAAAAGGATCAAAGGTCCTTCCCGAGTTATACATTCGTAAGATCGGTATCCTGGATTCACCCTGCTGGACGAGGCGTCGGTCCGTCGCAGGATTACTAATTTTTTGTCAGTTGAGTGGAGTGGAACAACGTGCAATGAAGTGTTTTTCCCAAGAACACTACGCATCATTCAGCTCAGGATTTTCACGGTCATGATTCGAACCTCATAATTATTAAGTCACGCCACCCCACACGCAAAACACACACACATATGTGCATGTGCATGTGCATATAAAGAGGTGGTTGTTGTGTGTATTTATGGTGGTGGTGGTGGTGGTGGATTTTCATCGATTAACGATGCGGATCTAGTTGTTTGATCAAGTGTATTACTTGCTCCTGAATTAACACCCAAATGGCTGGGTATCGCTCAGACATGTGAAACTTAAACTTAATTCTTAGGAAGAATTAGCATGACACAGCGTACTTGATGAGCTTGTACCTTTTGAATCACAATTATAATTCAGCCGATAGGCTTCTATTCAGTTTCCGTCAACCCTGGGGCTGTTGAAATTGACACTTCTGGTTGTGAAATACACTTTAGCATTTAGCCATACGTCGTATACAACATGCAAATATGCATACACACACGCACGCATGAACACACAAACACACAAACACAACCACACAAACACACACACACACACACACACACACACACACACACACACACACACACACACACACACACACACACACACACACACACACACTCACACACACATTGGAAGACATAAAAATTAACACTCAGTCTTATAAGAATTTAATACGTCGGTATTAGAGTTATAGAGTTAATATTTACATTAATATTTAATGTGGGGCTAAAATATCGAATTGTTAAAACGTCGGACACAATACCTCGAGGCTTTTAGTTTTGGTCCTTCATGTTTTGAATTTAGAAGTTCTGTATTCACGAAAGAAACAGCTGTAAGAAGTTGTTGATGTTGCTGATATTGATCGAGCATATCTATAACGAAGACCTTAGGGCTGTGAACATCTTGGATCACGTTACTATAAAGTTACTCTGCCCCACATTTTTGACGAGAGCATTTAATTCGAAGAAAATTTCATAGTTATTTCTATCAGGCTCGATTTTCCCGTTAGTTAGAAACTGTTTCTTTTCACAATAATTGTGTGTGTGTGCGCGTGTGTCCTTGTGTGAGTGTGTGTATTGTGTGCGCGTGTGTGTTGTGTGTGCGTGTGCGTGCGTGCATGTGTGTGTGTGTGTGTGTGCGCGGATGTGTATTTGAAAGGTTTAAGTCTAAGAACACTAATCTACAACCAAGATAAAGAACCCAATACACAAATAATTGGTATAAAATATATATTTTATAGATTGCTAATAGACAGTAATTTTTTTAAAATTGAAAATTGGAAATTTTAAAGATATCCTGAAGATAGAAAATCTAAAAGTATTGAAATGAAAACAAAGGAATAGCAAAGAAACAGTTAAGAGTATGGATCAGAAGCGGTGGGGAAAATAAACTAGGTGTAAGATGAAAAATTGATACGAAAGAATGATAACAAACTGGTTATATTTGAATTATGGAAAGTCCACAATAAAACAAAATAAAAGAATGTTGGAAAAATGGTTTCCTCGAATAAGAAGTCGCTAGTTTCACGAAGAGTTTGGTGAATTGAGGTAAGAACTTTTGAAGGAAGTCTGGTAGTTACTGGTTGAGGGAGAATATTTTGGGGACCGTTTGATTGTTGGGAAATCTGAAACTAAAATTATTCTGTTAAAACATTAGGTTATATGAATAAAGGAAGGTTTAAAGTCAATGTGTTGTTAAATTTCCGTCTGGTATGAAAAGACGAAAAATATAAGAAATTTTAGATATTCTTAAATAAGATGATAATTTTGTATGTGATTGGGTGGTTTGGATATAAGAGGTCTAAGTATGATATTTAAAACTAAAATTAAAAATAAATTAAAAACCAAATAAATGTGAATGGGTAATATTAGAATTGTTGCTTAGGGTATTAATTATATACCAACGACATAAGGCTGATTACATTTTATTCTCAAGTATTGACTCGTTCAAATTTTGGTGAGGGAAATAATTCTCTGAAATAGAAAATGATGGAAAACATCATGGAAAACCTGGTAAAGGAATTTGTAAAGGAATTTAAATTGGTTTGGGGTAATATAAAATGGGAAAAGACAAAAGAGAACAGTATATGTAATGATGAAATGAAATAAATATATTAAATTAGGAAGTATTAGTTTAAATGATTAATTAAATAAAGAAGCGAATATATAAAATATGTAAATTGGATTAAATGAATATAAATATACATTAAGCGCAATAGAATGAATTGAAATGAGATGAGATAAAATAGGAAAAGTGTTTGATTAAAATATTAGAGAAAGGTGATCAACTATGGGAAAAATAAATAAACTAGAATTCGTTACGACGTAATAAAAATAGAGTTTTCTGTTTGGTGACACAAAATTGTAGCAAAGCTGCTCTACATGCTCCTAGTTACTGCATCAAGCTTTTCAAGAAAAACCCCTCTGATTCTCATATGAACCTCCAATTGTTAGAAAATTCTATGGAACCTTCACTTACTGATACACTCCAAGTAGTATGGAATAAACCTGACATCCCCCTCCTTGACAAAACTGACTTTAGGCTATTAGTAATCGACATTGCAATAGCAAATAACTGTGTAGAAGTAATCTGAAAAGCTAAAGAATTACTTTAACCTAGTTGTTGATCTAGAAATATGATGGCAAGTCTAGGAATGTTCTGTTATTCCATTTTCGAATAGGCACAACTGAAACCATACATCATTATTTCTGTAGACACACTGGTAAATTACCATCAGTGATGGACATAGATAGGTTCTGAAAAATGCCAATACCAGAAACTGAATACTTTTAGGACATTCTCTCACGGAAATTTGTTAATTTCGTACTTGTTTATGAACACTAAATTTATTTGTTTACCGTCATCACAACCTTGAAAGTCTTTGTCAACTATAACGTATTGATTATCTTTGAACGCTCCATTAATCTTGAGACCTTTTTTGCATGTTCTCTAAGATATACTTAATTATTTTATCAAGAACGGAAACTCATTCAAACTATGACTAAATAAAGATAATAAAATAACTCAGAGGACTGTAGATAATCCTAAAACAACAAAAATGCATACCGTCTTATAATTAACTACAAATAAACTATGAATAAAGCAGGTCCACAATTGATAAATCAGGATCTGTAAATATTCGAATCCTAATAAAAAAAAACAAAAAAAAATTAAACAATTGATTAAAAGATATAGCACTCAAAAGAGTGGGTAACTTATCTTCGAAAACAACTTGTAAAAATTCTAAAGATTAACACCAGCAGAAATCAACATAAACGTATCGATGTTCGCTAAAGTGAAATTAAAAATATTGAGTTTAAATTTTCGCACAAGGCCAGAAATTTGACGGGAGGGGCAAGTCGATTACATCGATCCCAGCACTCAACTGGCACTTATTTTATCGACCCCGAAAGGATGAAAGACAAAATCGACCTCGGCGGAATTTGAACTCAGAACGTGAAGACGGATGGAATGCCGCTAAGCATTTCGTCCGGCGTGCTAACAATTTCGCTAGCTCGCCACCTTAGCGAAATTACAGATATTGCGATCTGAAATGGAAGTGAAGTTTAACAAAAATAATGACTGGCTAGAAGGTAATGTAGTAATAATAGAAAATGTAAAGCCATCTCAACAAGAGAACTAGTTCTACAATATTTGAAACAACTTACTTGAAACAACTTAAGGAATTGGAAAACGGCAATTTGAAAATATTAGGAAATTTTAGTCTAGCAGTAGACAGTACATTATAAAACATTTATTTTCCACTAGAAAAATGAAAGTGTTAATTATCGACACGGCATATCAGTATCAAGTGTCTCTAATGTTTTGCAGAAACAAACTGAAAAGCTAAGAAAATACACCGTTTAATTATTAAGTTAGTTAAGGAATGAATCTATTTGGAATAGAATATTAACAGAAACCTTTAAGAATAGACATAGACACATTCCAGTAAATAGCAATTCTAACCTCTGTATGTATTGTTATTTAAATGCTGACCATTCTCACACAGTGTTTGTTAAACTTCAACACTTCTCGGCAGGTTTTCCGAGATGCCGCTAATTCTTGTTTTCAAGAAGGGAAATTTTATGTATTTTTCAAACTATAAATGATAAAGATTAGAATGACAAACTTTCTCATATAAGAAAAGAGAGATTTATTGCTCAAATTGCAGTAGTGATATTGCAGAATATCTTTTTCAATATATTATATTATTTCATGATAAACGAGGTTATTATAGTCTGTATGATCCCGTTATTTCAAGATTATTGCAATATCTGGTATCGTTATTACAGATACAAAGAATATGTTTCCATAGGGAAGGAAATAAACCACCCCCTCACTCTAATAATGGTTGCTTCGATGTAGTACCAAAAAAAGAAGACTCAATGTCATATCTAGTAAGCGTTTATGAAATTTCTGAAATAATAATAAAAAAAAAAAAACTAAAATAATTTTGCAAAGAAGAACAAACAAAAAAATGAAAAAAGAGTTGGTTGGATCTTGTGAAGTTTAGAAATTTTGATTAAATTGAAACTAAGGGAAATTTTCAATAAAGCACCATTCTTACTGTTGAATATTCGTCAACTTTAATATATATATCTTATGTTATAAATACAATTTTAGTTTTTCAGAAATTCCAATAAAGTCAAATCTTTCTTCTTTCTCTCGTTATTTATCTATTTGCGTCGGAAAAAGACAGACTGAATTTTTAAAAGCAAAAAGTATGATTTATATTCCAGTTTACAGACACCTCTTATCCCAAAAGCAGATACGTTGTGAGACTATATTATACAATGTATTTTAGGGTACCAAATTCCTAAATAAGAAAACAGACAAAAATAATCAAACAAACAAAAAACGCGGTGATCATTCCTGGAACACTTTATATCATAAATCTGTTCATTCAGTGATTATTTGGAGCTAAACAACAATTAAACATTATATAGTGATAATTATTCGCATTTTAGAAATTGTAGCTGGTTTATTTGATATTACGCTGGAAACAGAATCAACAGGGCTGTGTTGAGTTCATGGTCAACTCTATTATAATTATATTTATCTGTAATATAGGTACCCAGAGTAGATATATTTCATACTGTAAACGATAGAGACTGCTATAATTTACGAGTGTTTCCTTGGTTTCGATATTGAATTAATTTCTGTTTATAGGATGAAATACATTACATCAGCTTTCAACTGCTTCTGTCTCCACCAATTTAAAAAGTGCTCACTATAAATGAAAATAAAACAAAATGTCTGTCCATCCCTGCAAGAAAAATGTTCATCCCTGATTTTAATAAGGTAATCTTCCTCTGAATACCAGAAGTACTATATGATTAATAATTTAATTTCAATAGCTTCGTGTACTAGGGCTATGAAAAACTTAGAATAGATTTAAACAAGAGACCTATGAGTATACAACTTGATCTACTCATTCATTTTGTATTTGGTTTTTATTGGTGGATGTTGGTCGTGTCAGACTCCCGATGTGGTAAATAAAGAAGAGAAATAAAATAAGGTGGATACTTTCTGTCATTTTTAGGCTCTCAAGAAGAGTATAAATTGTATTGCAGCATAGTAAAAATTTCAAATATTTTGCTGTTGTACTTTTGCTTACGTACTTAGAATTTAACTAATTCGGCCGATTAAAGTGAAGTGCCCTGACAACAGACGCAACAGAGAGAGAGAGAGAGAGAGAGAGAGAGAGAGAGAGAGAGAGAGAGAGAGAGAGAGATGTTAGTATATAGACCAGCCATCTATCGGCTGTCACATGTCCTAATGATCTGGTTGCTTGTAACTCACAACTTAGTGATATTCTTTGAAAAGAATATAAATTTTTCACTGATAATGTTTTCTTCTAAGTAATAACTTTCAGTTTTGTATCTATCAAGACAAACTATGTTATCAATGCACAGCGAATCTTTACTTATAAATACTTTCTCATGTTTACACAGTATTAATTTGTATCTCTACAGTTTCCTATGTTATAACTTACCGTTTCCATCGGCCAACATAGCAAATCATTCTACACAGCGGCTTCCTTCATATTTTCAAGAACTCCATCTTTAACCATTTATTGGCTTAAGTTGATTAGACGCAAGAAAGATTTTTACAGTAGAGCCGTTTTAGTCGATTGAAATGATACAATAAATTACTGGGAATCATGTGATCAATTACAGAGATGAAAGCGATTCAGTATATTACTGATGTTTATTTAATCCATTACACAAATATATATCATGGTCACTTCTCGATGAATTTGAAATTAGAACATAAAGAACTGAAAATGCATATCTGTCATATACGATTGCTTATAGTTTGTCGGCCGGCAGTCTCTGCCAACTCGCCACCGCCATTGTAAAGTTGATCACCGTTTAGTTCCCGTCAACCCACGAGCGCTCCATATCTATTTCATCTATTATCTTATTCGGTATCTCAGATATTTTATGGATATTTCATCGATGACAGGGATATAATTTCTTTACTTACAGGATCAACAATAGAGATTAACTTTAAAGGAATTATAGTGTTCACCACACCTCGATCAATAAAATGGTATCTGAATGGGACTAAAAGTCTTTGATGAGCTGAAAACACAATGTGATCCTCTAGAATAGGATAAATCAATAAAGCTGGAAACAATAAATGCTGTCCAACTAATTATCTTTGGGTGTTGGGTGTTAATGAATTGATTGGGACAGAATTGCAGCTGAATGCTTCTCAAGCCATCAACTCAACAGTGCACTTTAACAAAACAATCGTCAATCATGTATGACTCCCGTTGTTATTGATGTGATAGTAGTAGTAGTAGTAGTAGTAGTAGTAGTAGTAGTAGTAGTAGTAGTAGTAGTAGTAGCAGCAGTAGCAGCAGCAACAACAACAACAACAGCAGCAGTATCAGTAGCAACAATAGTAGTAGTAGTAGTAGTAGTAGTAGTAGTAGTAGTAGTAGTAGTAGTAGTAATAGATGGAGGAAGAGGAGGAGGAGAGGAATTGTTGTTGTTGAACCCTAGGTTACCCCAGCAATAGACATCTAAGCCATAACCATCTTGTCTTCTTTTACTGAGCATTGCGTACCTTAGGCTATATTATCCTTTTTGAAAGATTTATTTCAGACAGATTGGATTGTTATTTTCTTAGAAGAATCGAAACTTTCTCTCGCTGACTCAAATATCGAGCTGAAGTCAGCCATATTGCTTAGACAGCAACTGTATCGTAACTGTGGATACAGTACTATAGATGGATCAATAGACACTCTCAGATGGTCAACTACTTAGAAATATATTCTTAAGTTCTTTGTAATTCCAGGCGTATTCTTGACTCACTCCTTTATAAATATATCTCAATGACTCTATTTTTCAGAGGAAGGCTAAAATTTAGGTTTAGCATCGACAAAATGCTTCATGAGATCCTATATGACCGGATGTAAGTAATGTTAAGTATTTAGTTCTGCTTTCTATCTTTCCTACTACTCAACATCCAACATACAATGTTCATACTATCACTTATTTTTGATAAATGTGATACTTGTTAAGACTTAAAATAAAATATCATAGAATTTGCGGCTTTGAAGAGAATTACAAACGCAGAGGCTGGGTTGGGAGACGAGGATTAGTGTGAGAATTTATATCAATTAATATCAACATAAAATAGGAACAAGATACACCATTAAACTGTTAGAAAATGCTTGAAAACTTAGTGTGTCGCAAAATTTGACTGATTTCTATGATATTATAATTAGAGAGAAAAACAATTAAATGAGAAATAAAGACTTTATCTTTAAAATTATCAGTCTCATTATCAAACTGTCTAGGAACTAATTTCAAATTAGCTTTAATGCAGAAATTCAGAAGACAAAATTTTAACAACCTAGTCTCTGTTCACTGATCCGAGTCAAACCTCCTAAAATTATCACTTTGAAAATTAAACAGCATTTTGAGAGCAAAAAATTGATTTTTATTTCCATGGTTACATATAAAGCTACTTCTCGTAACACCTAGACTCTGCATCGACAACGGATTCGCTTTTCATTTCTTCTGTCTTCCGTTTTTGTTTGTTGCTGAGATTCTCGTGTTTTAACAACACCAGAAAACTGGACAGCAAATCTTATTACAGCCTTATAGATAAATACCTCATCCACATAGCACCTGCTTACCCCTACTTCTTTACAACTGCTATTCACTTACGCATAGACAGTGACACTCACACATACAATTTATACGCTATGTATTTTTAAATGTGCATGTGTGTGTTTGTGTGTTTGCGTGTATATATATATATATATATATATATAT
>NC_068984.1:103177637-103182637 GCF_001194135.2 Octopus bimaculoides | reverse complement strand
TAGAGCTCATGCGTCTTGCACTCGCCTATCACAACTTGAAATTTTTACTGTGGCCTTTGATATTTTAGCAGCTTTTTCTTACGTGGCATTTCATTCCTATCAACAGTATTGACTGAATCGTACGAAAAATAGAACCTATCTAACCTCATAGCATTTGTTTCTTTCTACTCCTCCAGCAGCATCACGACAGGCACTTGTGTTTTTGTTGTGACAGTTTCTAGTCCAGTCCCTCTAAAGCTTTACAGGAGAGCAAGCTACGCTCTTAGAATCTTGCTAGCACACTTTTCCATTTTTCCACGCTTGGTAATGGTATTTCATGAACTTTCGTGAACACTGTGTTTGTAACAGCAAATCCTAAAGGTCTCTTGGAAAAGATATACCTTTGTTGCATCAACGGCGATCTTTTTTGGAATACAGGAATGCATATTAGGATCTCACCAGAGATAGAAGTATGTGGTACAACACTCTCCGGAGGAAACGTAACACCTCCTTTTCTCAACTTATCTTGCAGTAGCCATGCATATTCTGCACTGACAAAGAACTAGAAAAGATAGAAAAGTACAGACTACTAAAGGACGAAATTGCAAGTATGTGGACTACGAGGAGAGTGTCTGTCATTCCATTAGTTGTAGGGATACTCGGAGCACTAACAACCAAGTTCGAGAAATATATCAAAGAAATCGGTATTGGCATGAGAGCAGAGGAATCCCATGAAAACTGCTCTGCTGGGGACAGCTAGGATTTTGAGATTGGTAGTTGGATGTTGAATGCCTCCCACGATTATTAACAACCAAGTATCAAAGCTTATAATGTCCAGAAAGAGACACTATGAGACCTCAGGCAGCAGGCTGATGTCCGCTCTCACAGAATCTACCAGAACAAACAAGACCGAATTTTCTGAGAAGTAAAACAAAATAATAACAACAACAACAATAATGATAATAATAATAATAATAATAATAATAATAATAATAATAATAATAATAATAATAATAATAATAATAATAATAAATAATAATAATAATAATAATAATAATAATAATAATAATAATAATAAGGATAATAATGACAACCAAAACTCAATGTTGTAGATATTGCTACGAGAAGTGGACGAAGAAATGAAAGAGTAAGTATAATGTTTACGAGAGATCTTTCCGCTCATAGAAGAATCTATAATTTACCAACATTTGATGAAGTGGCAATAGCTTTCAGTAATGCACATGGAATGTCACTGACGCTTCCGTATTCATCCAAGAAATCCAGATGCAGCTTTCAAAACTTAATAAGTCCGAATCTCAACCCAATGACACTTGCCGTGTTTTATTAGTGTGAAGAAACAGGTTGATTATGTGATTGACCAGTTGCTGAAAGAAAGGATGATGATTAAACTAAGATTACAATGATGCAACACAAAATATTGCAAGCGAAAGTCAAAGATGGATTCTTTTTCACACAGCAGAGCAGCAAATTATGTCAACAGTAGGGCTAAGAACTGAAAATATATCAGCTAACACCAGGGACAGTTGACGACAGAAGATTACGGAGGATTACTGATAGCTTTACAAATGCTGCGAATAGAAGCGAAACACAAGTTCGATGTAAGGTGATATCGTTATCATCATAGCAAGAGTTAAGAGGTCACAATGTAATATGAAAGAGCGTTACCACAATACAGGATATGGTATCAGATTATGATGAAGCTTCCAACAAGTAACTCTATTCTGAGATTCCATCCTCTTATGTATGTTGTACAAAATAACAGCAACATGGAAACATGGAATACGTGAATGGGGACAAAAGATCTTAGAATATCTGTAGTTTATCCAAAACAAGCTAAGAGAATTTACTGTTGACTGTCAAAAACAAAACACTTTTCCCGGTGCAAAATTCCTCAGATTATCGTGATTAGTAGTTCTAATATATAGAAGCTGAAATTTATTACATTAATACAGCTCTACGAATCCACTTTCGGAACTGTCCAGATATTCTCTTATTTAACTGAATAAAAAAAACCGCCAAAACTTCAATGATATTCTTTTATTCTATTGAATAACAAAAGAAACAAAAGAAACAAAAGACTTCAATGACTTCAAGGAAATTGATAAAATTGTGTTTGCGTGTGTGAATGAGCGTGTCTTTGTATACTTCTGTTTTGTGTATGAATGTGCGAGTCTTTGTCTGCGTATGTGTGAGGTGTGTATAGAGCTTCCAAAGCTAATAACAGAGTCAACCCTCTACAATATTAAAAAAAGAAACGTTAGATCCTTGTCTTGAGCAAATTTAAATCCATCTTTTTTTTTTATCGAAATGACTATATTATAACAATGTTTGTTAAGTTGGTAACCGAAATTACCATACGACAAATATCTCGCCTACAAAAACTGTCACCTCAATTCTGAAGTTTCTTCTTCAATAAACTGTGTGAATATATAATGGGTATGACTACACTCACATACAAATATAAAATTGCATTGGTTTTGTTCATGATAAAACTACACAGTACATAAATTGTTATTTCAGCTCACCAGAAACAATGTTCTGGAATACTAAATGCATGTTAAATCCCAGTATAGCTTGAACATAAATAGCCTCTTTACTAGCAAAATGATCTTGAAAGGATCGTGGGGCATGTTCATTCAAAATGTCCAGGATAGATGCGCACTTCCCATGATATGGTTCAGACTAAATAAGAATGATGAGCCCCATGTGATGCAACACAATGTAAAGGAAGCGTTTTCTTATAATCCCTTCATTTGTGTTGGCTGTTACCAAGTCACAAGATCAATTAGGTGATACAGATAATGCATATTGGCCGAACCCTATTTATCTCCATGGCTCGCCCTATGGAACTTTGATGTCTAACTTGAATATAAATAAAACATCGACTGAAAGTTACTACGGAGTGTGTTTTTACCCTTTAAAACACACACACACACACGCATGCACGCACGCACGCACACACGCACGAACACACGCCCACATGTCTGTATTGTAGGCTTTGTAACAACATAGTTTCCAGTTCAATTCCCTTATGCAGTTCCTTGGAGAAGTGTCTTCTACTATAGCCCCGGGCTGACCAATGCATTGTGAGTGAATTTGGTTGACCGTAGCTGTTAAGATTCCTGTAATCTATGTATATATATGATAGCCATGTTAGATCGCCATGATAGATCGCTAGCCACTACACATTCTTTATTTTCTCTCCTTGTTTCTTTCTGTGTTCCTTTCTGTGGAAGAGCGTAGGCTCGAAACGTTAAAGACTTTTTCACTTCCCGAGCGTTAAACAAATACATCTGTTTGTTGTCTACACCACCTGTCTTCGTCTTTGGTTTTTTTTGTTGTGAATTCTCTCCCTATATATATGTATCCGGCAAATAAGGAAACGGAGAGGATATAAAATCGACAGTCATCAGCCAGTAAACATTCAAGTATGTCTATTTATTCAATTGTAAAGGATGAATACACTGACACGTATGAGTTATACAGATTAGCGAGTGGAAAAACCTGGTAACTGCATAGACAAAGGAGTGAATACATATAAGTATATTGAAATAAATGAGCAAATGAGCAAAAATATAAATGGGTGTGTAGGTACTAGTTCCTTCCGGCCGTTTCTGCCAAGAGGCAACAAAATCTTCCACGTTTTTTCTCCATCATTTCAATGTTATGCAGGGATGAACAGACAAGGCTTGGATAATGGATGTGCCCCTAGGCTTCTTCAGAGGGTCTAAGTAGTTGGCGAGGGGCTAACACATATAAAAGTCAGTTAATATTTGATAAGGTGTGGTTATTCTTTTAAATAGAGTAGAATAATAATAATAATAATAATAATAATAATAATAATAATAAATAAATACAGTGTACATTTAAACACATAAGAGGTATCCATCATAGGATTCCCTCACACTAGAAAGAACAGCTATATATATATATATATATATATATATATATATATATGTAGGTATGGTGATGCAAACACGAAAAATCGAACTCAAAATTTGAGTATATGTATATTTTTATTAATATTTAGCAAAAGCAACACAGTGACCTAAAGGCCGAAAGTTTCGTGCATTGGCACTTATCAAACTTTCTTGTTTGATAAATGCCAAAGCACGGAACTTTTTACCCTTGACTTACACCGTTGCTTCTACTATGTGTGTGTATGAATATATATATAGGTGTACAATGTGTAATATGTTGTTGTATACTCGGACGTGAGGAGACCTTTCGCTGCGTCAATAGTCTCGGGAGAAAATTTTCCACATACACAGGGTGTGAGGCAACATCATTCAGCAATGAATGACGTTATTGGATGGTAGGAGGGAATCCTATGATGGATACCTCTTATGTGTTTAAATGTACACTGTATATCTATCTATCTATCTATCTATCTATCTATCTATCTATCTATCTATCTATCTATCTATCTATCTATCTATAAATACAGTGTACATTTAAACGCATAAGTGGTATCCATTATAGGATTCCCTTACACTAGAAAGAACAGCTAAGTTTCAAACACCACTATTAGCTGTTCTTTCCTGCGTTAGGGAATCCTATGATGGATACCTCTTATATGTTTAAATGTACACTGTATTTATATGAATAATATATAGTCTATGGAGTAAATTTTTACACGCTAGGCCACTGATAGTAGAAATTTCTAATATTTCTAATTACCCTTCGATATTATTAATTATATATATATATAAAGAATATGAGGTGCTTAGTTCACTGGTGATCTAAACGAATAGGTACGCTGCATAAGTGCTATAACCGGTTAACTGTTAGGTTCCAAGTTCACAGCTGAGACAGGAGCTAGATCCGTTGCAGGTTTCCCAGATATATACTAGAGGAAAAAATACAACAAAACAAGGTTTTGTCTTTTTTCCTCTAACACACATATACACACATACATACATATAAGTATTTACATACTTATACATATATTTATATATGCATATATATTCATGTATATAATTATATATATATATATATAT
>NC_068984.1:103172538-103177228 GCF_001194135.2 Octopus bimaculoides | reverse complement strand
TATATATATATATATATATATATATGTATGTATGTATGCATGTATGTATATGTATATATAATTAATTTCTTTACGTACATGTAGCTGTTCTTCTGTAAGAACAATAAGATGAAATATTCATTTATTCATTTGATAAGTCTCAAGATACAGTAAGAGGGTGACATGCTGCACTGGGTAACGTATAGCACATTAGGAGATTGTTGTAAATAATTGATGTGAAAACTTTACCATGTACCATATTATAATATGTTGTAAATATTGTAAACTACAATCTGCAGCTAACAGTGATGTAATATGAATACTGTTAAGCTACATTCAGTGAGATATCGTGAAATCTAGATATTGCTGGGAATCGTAATCTTCATAACATTATGAAATATTCTGAATAAAATGTTAAATTACAATTTTATCGTATAACAAAATTTTATATTGCCTACTGCAAATTGAATTTTAATATGAAATGTATACGTCACCCTATTATTACACGATATATAATACTATAACATATGACAACTATTTCTGAGATAACAAATACTTGGCAGGGGAGTAATCAATTGCATCGACTAAGTTAAAGACAGGTCTTTATTTTATTGACCTCGGAAACCTGAAGTGCAAAATCGACCTCGGCAAAATTGAAACTCATAAAGCGAAGAGCAGTAACTAAATACCATAAATCATTTTGTCCGGCGCTCTAACGATACTGCCATACCACTGCCATAAGACATAAAAAAACATTTCCTTGATAAAAAGAGCAGACAAACAAACAAATAAATAAACCACGTCTCTGCCCACTTGGCCCTCATCGTTTTGGAACCAGGCGACCAAGATGTGTTCGTAGGTATTTTTTGTGCTGGGCGATGTAGAAAACATCTGCCATCGTCTGGGAAAGCTTGTTTGACGTTATCGTAGACCATTGATTGCGGTATTTAACAACACACTATAATGCAGTATATCGTCAATATTTTACATTTCAGAGCGCCCAGCTTTCATGTAAAGATCACATATCTCAATCGCTGTCCGTTAACCTTATATTATTCCGTAGAAGGGGATCCTTCTTGTACTATTTTTCTGTATATATACATATATTTTTTTTTACTTAACAACACTTCTCCGTTCATTCTTCATCAAAAACTCCTCTCCAATCTAAATTTGTTCCCCAGCATCATCAAATGATAAGGTGACACTGCTGAGAAGAGGACCATTGTTTCCTCAGTTTCTGAAGTTGTGGGCAAAGCTGGTTTCTCGACCATCATCGGAGTTGAAACCGTTGGTGCGTGAGCAGGGTTATCGAAAGAGTAGCCTCATTCAACTACGATTGCTGTTGCTCTTTCTGTTCCTGAGTGCTACACTATCTCTTCCTCAAGGCAAAAAGCCAACAAGTGTCTCATTTGGGCCAAAGTTTAACTTTTGGATGGTTGACTAGTACTGCCAATCTCATTTCTTTTGTTATTGCGCCCATGACAAAACTCAGCCCCGGAATGGCTAAGCGATTTCTGTGGAGTGGGTTATTTGCACTCTCTTTTAATCACAATTCACTTTTCATCACCTTTGCATTCACCATCTACCCATACTGAGCCACAAAGTTGAAAGAAAGTCAGAGATTACTGTTTCCCATTGAAACTCTTGAATTCCTCTGTGCCATGCAGGGTGGTATCAGCCTACAAATAGGTGTGTAGTTCACTTGCTCAGCGTGTAACTTCACCTCGCTCTCAGTCTTGAAGGCAAAACTGACTATTATGTTCTCTAATCAAGTGAGAACACACTAGTTCATGAGTCGGCCAAAGCTTACTTTAGTTACTCTTTTGCCAGCACACCAAACATATTTCCGCTTTCGTGAAGCAGATATAAATCACATCCCTCATGCCCTAACAAATTTATCAACCAAAGAAGATACACTCTTACTTTGACTAGATTTGATTTTGACACCAAACTGTTCGGGTTTAGCAATGTCGATGAAACATCTTCCATTAGAGTTCATACTCTTGCTTTGAAATATATGAGCGTGAGTGTTACAGAGTGTTTGTTACTGTTTTTGCTTTTGTTTTTGTCCCTATAATTGTGGCTAGAAATGTTTCCAGGAATGTTGCTATCTACAGAAATGTCACTTTTTTTTTCTTACAAAATGTGCAGGAGCGCAGGATTTGTTATGGAGTGTCTTTGTACATCTTCCTTCTTCCCACCCGCCGTTTAACGTTTTTAAATACGTGTTCGTTGCGGCGCCAATTTTTCTGGGGCGTTCCGCTTGAAGAAGCAATTTCATTTGTTTACGAATTAAGAAGATAATATTTTCTTCGCATATTAAAAGCATTTGCCCCTAAACAGAAAAAAATACAAGCAATTAATTAATTACCTTTATAAGAAGAAATTGTAATTTAATTAAAACAGTTTTCCACTTAATTTAACTCCATACTCCAAAAATTTGAAAAACGATGACAAAAACAAAACTACTACTACTACTACTACTACTACTACTACTAACGATGCTGCTGCTTCTACAACTGCTGCTATCGTTGCTGCTGCCGCTGCTACTATTCCTGCTGCTGTTGTTGCTGCTGCTACTGCTGCTGCTGCTCATGACGACGATGATGATGACGACGACGACGATGATGATGATGATGATGATAATGTTTATATGATTTTATGAGATTGTTTGAATAAGGCTGACCATACTATCTAAGCAAGAAGACCAGGTATACTCATAGAGGACAGAAAGTACAAACCGTGTAAGATAATAGAATTTGCAATACCATATAAACGTAGAATGGATACTAAAGAAATTAAGGAAATTGAGAAATGTTAGAATCTTGCCCTAGAGAGCAAGAGATTGGGGAAGACAATAATAACAATTGTTCCTGTAATAATTGGCACAACAGCCAAACTGCTACTATTACCGATTAAAAAATATTGAAACTGAGGCAATCATTGTCGTCTAGCTGTGAAGTGCCATCATTTATTCTGAAAGAATCCCAAGGAAAATTCAGGAGATTTGTAAAGATTTGCTTTTCACCACACCTCAGGAATATCCATGCTAATTAAATAAATATCTAGGAGCTTTTGTATAATACTAATACTAATACTAACACTGATAGTAATAATAATGGTTTCAAAATTTGGCACAAGGCCAGCAATTTTAGGGGTGGGGTAAGTAGACTTCATCGACCCCAGTGTGTGACTGGTACTTATTTTGTCTGTCCCAAAAGAATGAAAGGCAAAGTCGACCTCGTCGGCATTTGAACTCATAACGTAAAGACGGACGAAATGATGTTTAACATTTTGTCCGGCGAGTTAGCGGTACTGCAAGCTTGCCGTCTTAATAATCCTTTCGCCTAAAGACACAAGGCTTGACATTTTTTGTGGGAGGGGACTAGTCGATTACATCGACCCCAGTATTTCACTGGTACTTAATTTATCGAACCCGAAAGGATTAAAGGTAAAGTCGACATCGACAGAATTTGAACTCAGAACGTAGCGACGGGCGAAATACTGCTAAGCATTTTGGTCAGTGTCCTAACGGTTTTGCAAACTTGTCACCTTAATAATAATAAAAATAATCATAATCATAATAATGATAATAATAATAATAATAATAATAATAATAATAATAATAATAATAATAATAATATGGAAAACACTCAATTTATGAAAAATACTGAGGTGGAAAGAAATGAATTCCAAGTGAAGGTACTTGGAATTGGTTGAAAAAGGAAATTCTCAGAAAAGAAACAAGGATTTAATGTGGTAGCTCAGGATCAATCCCTCTGCGCAGATAATACAAAATGTCGGAAAGGAGTCAATGTATCGTTATTGTGCAGATTGTGCGATGAATCAGAAGTAAAAGTAAACCACGTAGTAAGTGAATGCTCTAAACTCGCATAAGAACAGTATAAATCTGGAAGACATAATAATGCAAAGATCATTTATTAGGAACTGTGTGGAGAGTATGAACTTCCCTCAGGACACAGACAGCATGAACATGCACCTGAAAGAGTGACTGAAAATGATGAGGTTAAATTTCTTTGGGGCTTTCTTATCCGAACGGATCATGTCCTAGAACATAATGTTTGAGAAAAGAGAACGGAATTATAACATAATTGATGCGGCCTGCCGTTTGATACTTGTATCAAATAAAAGAAAAAGAAGTCGACAAGGCAGATGTATATCAGAACCTGAAGAGAGAGCTAAGCAGACTGTGGTTTTGCAGAAAAAGTTAGGTCGCACCAATTGTCATTGGAACTTTAGCAAAGACGGAGAAGAGAGTCAAGGCGTAGGCAAAAAACAAATTGGCTTGCGGAAGCGGGTACTTTACACGAAACTGACCAGCATGTTAGGAAGGATGAAAATCATTTAAAAGTTCTTAGATAGCTGAAGTCACAGGTGGTGATTTATTGTCCAAGAATAAATCCACCTAAATTTCATCATAGAGCTGAGACACAAGAAAATTTTGAAATAATAATAATAATAATAATAATAATAATAATAATAATAATAATGATTTCAAATTTTGGCATAAGGCCAGCAGTTTCGGCGGCGTGGGTAAGTCGATTACATCGACTCAGTGATTAACTGTACTTATTTTATCGACCTCAAAAGGAGGAAAGGCAAAGTCGACTTCGGCGGAATTTGAGGTCAGAGAGTAAAGACGGGCGAAATATCGCTGAGCATTTTGCGCCCGGCGTGTTAACGCTTTTGC
>NC_068984.1:103167065-103172528 GCF_001194135.2 Octopus bimaculoides | reverse complement strand
GTAAAGACAGACGAAATGCCGCTAAACATTTTGCCCGGTGCGGTAACGATTCTGCCAGCTCGTCGCCTTAATAATAATAATAATAATAATAATAATAATAATAATAATAATAATAATAATAATAATAATAATAATAATAATAATAACAATGATGATGATGATGATGATGATTCCAGGGGAGGGGATAAGTTATTTACATCGACTCCAGTGCTCTACTGCTACTATTTTATCGACTTCGAAAGGATGAAAGGCATAGTCGATCTAGGCAGGATTTGAATTCAAATAATCTTTTCTACTATAGGCACAAAACCTGCAATTTGGTGGGTAGAGGCAAGTCGGTTATATCAAACTGGGGCTAGTCGATTATATTTACCCCACGGCTCATCTACTTATTTTCATCAACCCCGATAGGATGAAAAGCAAAATATTTGAACTCAGAACAAAGGGAAATGCCGCTAAACATATTGTCCGAGGTCGTAATGATTCTGTAAGCCCACCAAAGCCCGTCGCCAGACTTTGGTGCCTGGGGTATTTCAGAATATTCTGGGTGGGCACAAATTTGTATTACGGAAGATTTTTGTAAACTGTATTTTCTAAATCTGGGAGTGCACCATTGAATAGTGAGGGTCAGTGCTGCTCAATGCCCAGCATTAGCAACATGCGTGAGTTCACTGCCATAATAATAATTACAACTAGAGCGAGAAGGGAATTGGTGACATTACAATGATTCAGAAATGACAAAGTCAAATAAATGTCAATCAGTCTACACAGTTAGATTGATGAAATGGTAAGACTGTAAATCATCAGTAAATCAACATTGCATGAACATTCTGTTGCCGTCTATTATAAGAATAATGGTATGTGAAAGAAGAAAACAATAAGTACACAAAAGAAAAAAATGTGTGAAGTGGGGAGGGGTGGGAAGAGAAAACGTATTTTTTTTATTTCTTCACAATACAAGGAAACTATATTTATTAAAGAGAGTGAGTTGGAGGTGGGGGTCAGAATTATTAGGAACGACCATACATAAATAATACAGGAAAAGAATATATGGAAAGAGAATGTCATAGACATATATAAACACAGACAACTAACTCTATACACGCATACCTAATCCTACGCACACACATGCACATAAATGAATGTGTTTTTGTATATGCATATATATATTTATATGTATGAATATATGTATACATACATGCCTATATATATATATATATATATATATATATATACCTATTGTATACTTATATATAAGTACGTATGTGTGTGTATGTATATATATATATATATATATATATATATATATATATATATATATATATGTATACACATATACATTCAAATATTGATATGCACATGTATGTGTGAGCGCGTGAACACACACAAATGCACGCATCCTATACACAACACGCACATATATTTGTATATTTATCTGTGTGCGCGTGCATCGCATGTGTGTGCATGTATTTGTGCTTGTGTGTGAGTGTATATGTAAAGGCAACAAAATCAGGTACATGCTGTTAGTGTAGAAGAAAATAGACGTGAGAAAATAGTTGATAAATAAAAAATATATTTGCTTTAAAAAGATGTAGATCTTTGCTGGAAATGTAATAGGAAAGATTGTCTTCACCATTATGGAGAAAATTTGGTAAAGAAAATCATAAGAGATAAAAGAAAAAAATACGAAAATGTAAAAATAGAAAGAACGCAGGCAGCAAGGATAAATTCTGGTGTTAGAAACATAATTTACAAAATGAAAGAAAGCTATATAATACTTTATATTGCTAAAAATAGTCTGAACCTAAACGTGCTTATACAGCCTACACAAAGTGGTAGGCAAATCCGTTTATATAATATTCTACCGTCTTAACGAATAAAAGGACATAGATCGATAAATTGTCAAGACAAGACGTTTGGACGAGAAACGTTGACACACAGAAACTGGAAATTACGTGAATGAGAGTACCGAGAAAAAATTAAAATAACAATAACAGTTCTGAAGCCATAATCTTAAAGCTGGTATGGACAGAATATACATATACTACTCCCTTCCATACAAGTATACATAACCCCCATAATTTCAATTCCTCCTGTACTGAGCATATTATCGCGGTTGCTGATTTGAGCCATATTATGTCTGAGGTCTCAGTTCCAGTAGTTTACGTCTCAAGTCTTCTAGCCTACTCAGCAGAGACTCAAAAGCTTAAAATGTACTCAAGCAATAGGAAAGGTACCCACGAAAGACTGACCGAGAATGTTATTCGAAACGGTTACGGGAGGCGACTGACCTCTTTTAGATTATTTAATCTGAGCCACGAGCAGTTGCTGCTGTACATGAAAGAGATCAAATCTCCCCAAACAGGACGAAACAGGCTGTACTTTTCAAAGCCGCTGGGTATCGATAGCCGAACCAGTCGAAAGATTTCGATTGATCTAGATTGACCAGAAACCGATTGAAGCTAGCTTTATTACACAAGACCGCACACCTACCTACCTACCTACCTACCTACCTACCTACCTACCTACCTACCTACCTACCTACCTACCTACCTACCTATCTGCCTACCTAGCTAAAAAAGGAGAATCAAAGGTACTTCTCAACCCACAGGCTCATAAGTCCGGTTTCCAGGATTCTGTGGTGTGTATATTTCACTCACCCCTGGATGGGACACCGTTCCGTTGGAAGAGTACTCATTTTTGCCGGCCTAGTGGACTAGAGTAACGTGAAATAAAGTGTCCAAGAATGGAAACGAGAATCTTTCAATCGTGAGTCTAACACGCCTGCACACCAGTATACATACATACATACATACATACACAGATACATATATAAATACATACATACATTTATACATTCATACATACACACATACATACATTCATTCATACATACATGCATACATACATACATACATACATACATACATACATACATACTTTCATTCATACACACATTCATGCACTATTTCATACATACACACATACGCATACGTACTAAGATGTTAAAATATGTGACTAAAAAATATGGGGAGTTGGAGAAGAAAAAGAATTATAAAAAGAAGAATGAACATTGTATACAATAAACATATTAAAATTTAGTCTGGGCTAAGTCCATCATACCCAGCAAAGTTTGAAGACAAATTAGAAAATTATATAAAGCATAATAATTAAAACAAGATATTATTCTTTAAAGCATGAAATACAGATAGGTAACTCACCTACACCTGGATGGGAACCAAGCAACTAAGTTTGAGCCAGAGCATCTCGTGAAGCATTTCACAACATTCAAAACTTTCATATATGAAGGTAGTTGGGAACATAATTATTGACGGACTGGACAAGAAATGTCTTATGTTTATGAGTAGTTCACATACTGTTTGTGTTATGTTTTTGACGAGTAGTCTACGATTTGGGTGCTTCACAAATCCGACTCCATTTCCTCAATCAGGACATTACAATCTCCTTCTTTGCTTTTAATTCATTTGAATTTATTTTTACCTTTACTTGCTCTTCCCGCAGTCTCCCATAGTCTGTCACTCATGCTTACTGTCAATCTTTTCTCCTTTGTCACAACAAGATAAGGAGATGATGGGGTGGTGTTGTTAATTACAGTCTGCTAAACATGATTTTATTTTAGTTTTTACTGCTCTCCTGGACAGAATACGCTTTAAATGTTTACAGCCATACGTCGATAAGCTGAGGGCCCTGTTCTGCAAGACCAACCGTGAACTGTTTTAATTTACTCACTGTAGTCGTACAACACCGGAGTCATTTTGTAGGTCATGGGGTGCTCATCAGAGAACCCCTCACCCGACTACATATTGCGATAAGTGACGTCAACACTAACTATTTGATCTGCCCTCATTGTGTTCGAAGGTAAGCGCAAGCTAGCGGTTCAATGTTGTTGCTGATGTATTTTACTGTGATTTTCGTATTCCTTCGCCCTATTACTATGGGATTTGACTAAAAGCTGGTTTGTACCGCACTAAACATGCTTTTCCGTTTTGTCCCATCATCACTTATTAAACGCAAAACATTGTGTCATTTGTGCTCCGTTTGCTGACATAGGAGTTCTCACTCAGCGAGGCAAATACCCAAAGAGAGCTAATAATGCCGATGTTGACAAAGCCCTTACCTCATCAATGGTTAGAGTTACCTTATCAATGGCTTAAAATCAGAGAGAGCAATGCTTACCTATAAGGAGCTATCAGACTAACATATTAAAGAACAACAGTAGCCCAGCATGTCGTGTATGTAAACAATGAAATGAAACCAACGATCATGTTGTCTTCCTGTGCAGTTTCAACAGGCATGATAGAACAGCACATTATATTCACTAGGTAATTTGCAAAAACGTGGACCAGCCTCATGATATAAACTGGTGGGAACACAAACCACATCCAGTGCATGAATATGATTACATTTCACTCCTCCGGAACTTCACCGTTTAAACTGATAGAAAGATAGATGCGAATACGCCAGACATTATATTCAAATACTTCAGACAAAAATCATGCCTCCTCATCTATATGACTGTCCCAATCTATATAAATGTATCTATCAAGACCTACCAAAACCTGAGCAAGTATAGAGATCTTGAAATAAAAATTGGCAAAATGTGGAACCTCAAGACTAAAGCAATATTGTTATAGGTGCAATAGGAATGATAGCAAAAGGGGCTGATTGTTACCTGACTCAGATACCAGGAAATCCAAAAATGGCAGAAATTTAAAAAAATAGTGCTCATTGGAACTACCCATATCCTACGTAAAATACTGTCTATGTAATCCCAAATTTTAAAACAAACTTATAATTTTCTTGCTTTCTTAAGGATTCTATAGAACAATATATGGCAAATATATGGCAACCTAGTCATAACACCAACTTGAACTTCTAACTTGTTGTCTCTTGAGGTCTCTGGGTGTGACTTGGAGTCAATTTGTACAAATACAAAGCAAAAGTCAAACATATAATAATAATAATAATAATAATAATAATAATAATAATAATAATAATAATAATAATAATAATAATAGTAACAATAATAATAATAAACGACGACGACGACGATGACAACAACAACAACAACAACAACAACAACAACAAAAGCAATAGTAATAAAGTCAACCCGTTCTCCTCACTTGTTCTTGTGAAATTCTAGCTCTCAGAATACCCGATGCTATTACATTACCAACCGCAAAAGGTTATAAAAGGTTTTTCACGTTTCCTTTTTTCCTTGATGTATTTTCAGCAAATTGAATGTTTTACTTCAGAGGTTTGCTTCTGTGTTAGAATTAACAGAGAGAACGAATGGTGATCTTTTTTAATATTCACACATTTCGCTTTGTGCTACCAACAGTGTAAATAGAAGGTTTTTTTGTGCATCTCTCACTCTCTCTCTCTCTCTGTACACAAACACACACACACACACACACACACACACACACACACACACACACA
>NC_068984.1:103163534-103166875 GCF_001194135.2 Octopus bimaculoides | reverse complement strand
ATATATATATATATATATATATATATATATACATACATACATACATACATAAATAATCTATCAATATATGGCTGTCCAATATAATGTTTACTTTTGTGTACTAATGCATCTGTAAGGGTGCGAGTATGTCCATCTGAATGTAAGTGTATATGTGCGCATGCGTTATTTTAGCTACTGAGTAATCTTAATATTACGCTATATATATAGGGTGGTGGATTGAACTAATCTGTAGGGCGTCGGATAATTTAATGACTTTGTCGTTCATTCTTATGGTGTTCATAGATTAAGATACCAGTCATAAATAGTGTTTATTCCATCGACTGTCACATTTGCACCCAACGTTTTGGCTTGTGCTACAGGGAATAGTAGTTATATACACTCTTATGTTACCGAACCATTATAAAACTCTTGATAATTACCTGTTTTTCCTCAAACGCAGTCAAATACTTTAGATTAACAAGTACGTATTTCTCTTCCGGTTGAAAAGAAACTATTGACAATGGAATGCATCAAATATATCAAATAAAAGTATAGATAAAGGTGGGGAAATAATTGGGTTGTCATGAAGATGACTTCAAAATCACACTGATATTATTTGTTTTCAAGGATGACAAGTTACTAGGTACGAGAGGACTCGCAATAGAGTAGCACTTGATATCTGCAAATATGGAGGATATCCAACCAAAATTAGGTACGATAAAAAGAAAAGGTCGGTTTCCCGGACTCTGTGGTGTATATTAGTATTTGTGCAAAACATTTTGTTCCACGTTGTTCAACTTCATGCCACTTCATTTATTCAACTTCATTCAACGTTGTTCCTTGGACAGGACGCTTCTCCGTCGCAGGTGAACCCATTTTTGCTAGCTGAGTGGACTCAAACAACGTGAAATGAAATGTTTTGTTTAAGAACATAAAGCATCGCACGGTTGAGGAAACGAAACCACAATACTCTGACCACTAAGCCACCTCTTCTAATTTATTAGATAGAATGATAGACGATAATCTATTAAAAACAAATACACGTCAGTATTTTTATAGCTTCTATTTATGTGCAAATATGGAGGATATCCAACCAGCATTAGAAAGAATGAAATAAAGGGTCCCTCCCGAGCCATAGCATCATAAAGTCGGTTTTCTGGATTCTGTGGTGTTTATATTCACTCCCTGCCTGGGCAAGATGCCAGTCCATCGTAGGAGCACTCATTTTTGCAAGCCAAGTGCACTTGAACCAACGTGGAATGAAGTGTTTTTCACAAAAACAAAGAATCACCCGGTCCAGGAATCGAAGCCACAATCTTTCGATCACGAGTGTAATGTCCTAACCAATAAACCACCTCTTCTAATTCATTAAATAAAATGATAGACGACAATAATTAAAAACAAACATTCGTCAGTATTTTTATAGCTTACCATTTATGGAACCCCCTTTTTTTTCTTCAATTTATCTTTTGTGCTCTGCACGTAAAATTATAGGGACATAATCAGATTTTTTATTCTTTGAAATTCTACAGCAGACATCTGATTCTATTTCCATAGCTATGCTTCTTATCAAGAGAGGCTTAAGAAAGATAAGGCGTTTTTTTTTTGTTTTTGTTATGATAAAATGTTGAAGAAATAAAAATCAAAGTTCTCTGTCGACTTTTTCAAGTTTTATGTGAAAGATAAATTAAAAATTTACTTTTGTTTCTGTGTCTTTAGTGTGAAAATAAAATATTTAAGAATATAAGACTTTCAAAAATAAATATAAAATCCGGAATATTTTATATTGTATTCCAGAGTTAACATGAATATATACCCAGTTCTGGGGAATATTTAGTTGGTTAGGTATCTAGAGGGAACATACTGGATTAGTTTCGCGATATTTTATCTAGGCATACGTGGATGCTTGGAGATAAAATTATATCCCACTAGGAGAAATAGGAGCTATGTTGTTTTCTCGGAATAGACGTACTCAACGTTCTTCATTTATGCTGTATTTAAGTGATTTGCTGGTAGGATGCTACAATTTTCTTAATGGGATACGAGCTGTTAACATTTTACCAATCCATTAACAGTTTACTTGGTATAATAATATACTTGGAAGCCTTATAACGTTTTGCATTAGTTTTGAAACTTTTAAGACATTTATTAGTTTCAAAGAAGTATAAAACTCTAATCTTTTTTCAAAGCATGACCCTCCGACTTCAGTGCCGTTATAGAGCTCCAGCTACTTGACGAATACTCCATAAATGTCCTCAAAGACCCTTGTACCAGCCTCCTTTATATTTTTCGTCAGCTCGGGGAACAACAAAAAGTCACAGCGAAAAAGGTCTGGACTGTAAGGTGGGGGAGTGACAGTTTTGATGCCCATCTCTCAAAGTAGTTGTTTACCAGAATGGAATTGTGGAGTGATGCATTGTTCTGGTGCAGGTGCTCTGGCCTTTGGCGAAGAAATATCGTTTTGAACACCCTTAAAACCTCCACAAAGTACTCTTTGGGATTCCAGTGAATGTGTATAATGCCCTCGTCGAAAAAGAGGAACATCATGAGATTCTCAGAAGACTCTCTTAGCCTGGCCACTTGTGCTAGCGAAAAACAAATGCTCGGCTCATACAAGTTAATCCAGCGTTTTTGCACAGTTTAACTCAAACCTTCTACAAACCATCCAGATTTTCTTCAGTCCCCGTTGCATTCTGCAAAATTGTCAGCTGTGACAAGCAATGTTCCGTAGAGTGTTAAGCATGGTGTGACTGCAATCTCCTTCAATCAAGAATAGCTAGAGATGACAGGTCGGCTTATTAGATAACTAGTAATGATATACTAAAATTACAGTAATCGACTACAATTATAACTGCTTTTCCTAAAAAAGTTTCAAAACTTTTGAAATTCACCTCGTATATATATGATATATATGATATATATATATATATATATATATATATATCAAGTTTAAATAATCAGAAAATGGAGAAAACTTTTGATCAAATCAACAAACAAACAAATTGGACTACGTCTGTAGATTTTTTTTTAAAATACAAAACATGACATAACATTTTTATGAAACAACATTTCTATGTCATAGAAATGTTATGTCATGTTTTGTATTAAAAAATAATCTCAGATGTGGACCAGTTTGTTTGTTTTTTGATCAAACGTTTTCTCCATTTTCCGATTATTTACATTTGATTCCTGATAAACTTTTGTTTATTCTGTTGTTACCTGTACCCTATGAGCATAGTGTGCCTGCATAACCATGCCCAGGGATTGCACAAGTAATTGATACCGATAGTAAATACAGATATTTTTATCCCTTAGTCGGTTACTATAACCGCTAACTCTGCTTGCTTTATATATATATATAT
>NC_068984.1:103162597-103163448 GCF_001194135.2 Octopus bimaculoides | reverse complement strand
CGGAGACAAGGAGAAAAACAAGGAGAAAAAAAATGGAGAAAAAAATAGGTATAGATATAAATACATACACACATATAGGTATATATATATGGGAGAATATACAAATAATAACAACAGACGAGGACAGGTGGTGTAAATAACAAAAGTATATATTAGTATGACGCTCGGGAATACGGAAAGTCTTTGACGTTTCGAGCTACGCTCTTCAACAGAAAGAATACGGAGACAAGGAGAAAAACAAGGAGAAAAAAAATGGAGAAAAAAATAGGTATAGATATAAATACATACACACATATAGGTATATATATAAATACGTACACAAACACACGTACGCACCCCTCCCCCCACACACAAGGGATTCTTTAAGACTCCGTCTTCCGAATGCATTCACGAGTCTTTGCCGGCCCCGGGCTATAGTTAGAACGACACTTGTCCTAGTTGTCTGATAGTAGGACTAAGCAAGAAGCCATGTGGTTAGAAAGCAAACTCTTCTCACCACACAGTCATGCCTACATCTAAATGTAAGTGTATAATTATGCATATGTACACTCACTTTGCCTCTTCACGGAGGGAAGTAAAAGTTTTGAAAAATCGAAATTTGAAGGGGAACATGAACGGCTGAGAAATACTGCTGTGGATATCCTCTCACTGCATCGTGTGTCCTTAGTTTACTCCAAGTACATTTGGAGCTGTACAATCCACATAGAAACACTTCTTGCCGGTACTCTCTCTCTCTCTCTCTCTCTCTCTCTCTCTCTCTCTCTCTCTCTCTCTCTCTCTGACCTATCATTCATATATATCGTATATGCCTATACTCTTTGACTCTGTCATTCATGTATATCCACCTGTAT
>NC_068984.1:103161267-103161779 GCF_001194135.2 Octopus bimaculoides | reverse complement strand
CCACCCCTACACCCACTCACACATACCACACCTCTACCCCACCCATACTTTCCCCACTCTCGCCTCCTCCCACATCCAAACACCATCACACAACCCCATACCACACACCACTACACCATACACCACCATATCGCACAACACCACATCACATCACATTACACCACCACGCACACACTAGCACTGACCACTTCCCATCCCCACACCAAACACCTACACATACACACACGCACACGTCAAGGTCACCAGCCCTCTTCCACACGCACATTCATGCTCTCTTATACACACGCACGTGCACCTTCGTTTTGGGACCACCACGACTTTATTATCTCCCCTTTCTCCTAGCTCTCTTGTGTGACCCCTCTGTCCGGCATTCGCCACGATAGATCGCTAGCCACTACACATTCTTTATTTTCTCTCCTTGTTTCTTTCTGTGTTCCTGTCTGCGGAAGAGCGTAGGCTCGAAACGTTAAAGACTTTTTCACTTCCCTAGCATTAAACTAATACATCTGTTT
>NC_068984.1:103159590-103160956 GCF_001194135.2 Octopus bimaculoides | reverse complement strand
TATATATATATATATATATGTATTATGTATATGTATATCTAACTATCTATCTATCTATCTATCTATCTATATATATATATATATGAATAATATGTACCTATATCCCATTCTGACACTATCATTTATATATAACGACATGTGATTATGCTCCAGTCTGACCATGTCATTCACATATGTGTCTATACTCTATCACTCTGATCCTATCATTCATGTGTATCGACATACACCTATACTTTAACTGCAACCATATCATGCATGCATGTCGACTTACGCCTGTCCTCTTTCTACGACCCAGTCATCCATGTATATCGACATGTGCCAATGCTGATATATGCTAACGCAATGTACTTGTTATACTTTTTGTGTTATTACTTCTCTTATTCCTCAACTAGCTGTTATCGTTAGCGCGTCGGACAAATTGCTTTGCGGCATTTCTTCCGACTCTTTACGTAGCGAGTTGAAATTCCACTAAGGTCGACTTTGCCCTTTATCATTTCGGGGTCGATAAAATAAGTGCGTGCCACGCAAAATTTCTGGTCTCGTGACTATAGTAGAAAGAACTAATATGGCACATTAATTTCTCGCTTGTTAAATATTATTCATTGTTACGGTTGCTTAGTCCTAGATGAAATTTAACCGAATAGACCAATGTCCAAAGATACCCGTTCTCAGAGTGTATTCTCTTCAAACATGATACACTTTGGACTGCATTATCTAAATTATGCTTCCTTTTCTTTGTAGGCTGGTAATATGTGATTTGCATGTGCACGCGTGTGTGTGCGAGAAAGAGAGAGAGAGAGAGAGAGAGAGAGAGAGAGAGAGAGAGAGAGAGAGAGAGAGAAAAGACTGTTGGCTGCTATTTCTAGCTGGTTAAAGATGGCATTGAAAACATGTTATGTATTGACAATAAACTGAATAAAATTAGGATAGGAATAAACGGAAGAGTATTTGAAGCAGAAATGATATCCTTCGTGAGTGGGGGATGATAGCTGTAAGAATGAGGTGAGGGGAGTGAGGTGAGAGGAATGAGGTTGAGTTAAGAATTGCCACAGGCGTGTATAGGGATGTGTATTTGTGAATCGGTATATAAGTGGGGGTTTATGTATGCGTATATATGCATACCATTCGTTTGTAACAGCACAATAGTTTTATATTTAAACGCATGCATACTTGTGCGAATATGTATAGATATTTATAATGATAAAAATATCTATCTATCTATCTATCTATTTGTATGAATCCATATATACATACACACATATATATGTACTTATATGTGTGTGTGTGTGTATATATACATGTATATATATGTGTATGTATATATATATATATATATATATATATATATATATATATATATATATAT
>NC_068984.1:103150809-103158553 GCF_001194135.2 Octopus bimaculoides | reverse complement strand
TATATATATATATATATATATATGTATATACTTATACATATGTATGTATAAATATGTATGTGTCTTTGTGTCTTTGTTTGTCCCCCACCACCGCTTGAAGACCGGTGTTGGTGTGTTTACGTCCCAGTAACTTAGGGGTTCGAGAAAAGAGAGAGAACAGGCTTAAAAAAATGTAAGTGCTGGGATTCGACTAAAAAAAAAAATTCTTCAAGGTGATGCTCCAGCATGACCGCACTCTAATGACTGAAACAAGTAAAAGATTAAAAACGAAATATATACACACCTAGAACCACGCTAATAGCTTAGAAGTGCAATTTACGATTTGTCGGTTTTCTGTGAATCGATTTTGATAAAGCTTTTCCCAGTTGGTTTGCGCACTGTGGTAACACCGTTGTTATGTTTTCATTATTCTGTGTAACATCCTTTCTTTTTTTCTTTCTGATGCTTCACTTTTTGGGTGATCCACGCTAATAGCTTTTAAATGAATATAGCCCATCTATACATTTTTTTGTTCAGAAAATTAAGAAGGGTAATGGTACACATTAAGCATCCATTGAGTGTATATTTAACAGAAAACCATAATAATATTATGACATTTATTGACACAATGAATTATTTAGCCACATGTGCGACATTTCGACGGATAACTCCCAAAACCCTGTTACTCATGGAATCTGTCAATTCCTTAATAGTAGCAGGTTGGAAGGCCTCAGCTGCAGCTTTGATGGTTGCCCATAAGACATCTTTTGACTAAATTGGCGTCCACCGGAATAAACATCTTGTTTAATGATAGGCCTAAGATTTTCGATATGGTTGAGATTCGGAGATGCTAACGACCACACCATCAACCTTTCACCTTGTATGCCGCAAGACCCAGCTAATGTTTGGGTAGTTCTGACAGAGTGGGAGGGAGCATTGCCATGCATGACTACGAGATTCCTCAGAAGTGACAGCAGAATGTCGTCGAGTTAGGATCCAAGACCTCCTTCAGGAGATTGCAGTAGGTGGCTGCGGTCATTTTAACCTCTTCAGGCACCCTGACTGGGCCAACAAGTCTGTACCCAATGATACCAGCCCACGGCATGACTCCTCAACCTTGTTGTTGACGTCATTTTCCGTTTGCTTCTTTCGTTGTTCGAAAAAAAAGTTCGTATTCCATGTTTTCGTATTTTGTATTTCATGTTGTTTTCGTACTTTATGTTTATTTTATGTTGTTTACGATCCGTGGTGCCCTGTGCCCATATATATATATGTATATACAAATATATGTATGTACATATATATATATATATATGTATGTATGCATATATATTTATATATTATTTATATTATTATATGATTGAACGCCACGCATTCATTTCCAAGCAAGTTTTATCTTAATAATATTGATACGACACTTCCTATTTCTTTCTGTCTCTTTTCCTCCCCTCTTTCGTTTCCCGTCTCTTTCTTTCTCTATTCTCTTTATCTCTTCTTCTTTCCATTTCGTTTTCCTCTATCATCCTTTCTTTTCCCCTCCCCTTCGCTGTTCTCTGTCTGTCCCTCCCTCTCCTTTACCCATCCGCCTTTGCTCTCTTGTTGCTTTGTTGAATTTGCTTTGCGGAATTTGCTTTGCGGAATTTGCTTTGCGGAATTTGCTTTGCGGAAGCAACTGTTATGTCGAAAACGTGTTTTGTTGTGAAATGCTCGAAATGCGAAGTAGAAAAACAGCCAACAAATGATGAAGGGTCATTTTTTCTTGTTGCTTGTCTTGCTTTCCGTTTGTTTCTTTCGTTGTTCGCAAAAATAGTTCGTATTCCATATTTTCGTATTTTGTATTTCATGTTGTTTTCGTATTTTACGTTTATTTTATGTTGTTTACGTTTCGTGGTGTCCTGAGCCCATATATGCATGTATATACAAATTTGTATGCATATATATTTATATATTATATTATATTATATTATATTATATTATATATATATATATAAAATCACGTAAAACAAGCAATATGTTCATATATATTGCTTGCTGAGGGATTACTAAATACTTTTTAGTAGAGTATAAGATAATTTTCAAGACGTAAATTTTGGCAGTCCTACGAAATTTCTGCTTGTTCCAGTATCAATCGGAAGAAAGTGACCAAGCCAAAACTTTAAGGTCACTGTCAAAATTATTCTCGTAAATACATTGTGTGTGTGTGTGTGTGTGTGTGTGTGTGTATACATATATAAATATATTGGGTTGGCAAAAAAGTAATTTCGTTTTTCGTAAATAAATAGAGTTACGATTTTTTGAATGACTTTTGTCAATGTTATGATTTTTTCCTTTTTTTTTTTAGCTTACTTTAGAAGCGAATTGCACGTAATTTTGTTTACAGCTGTTAGTTCAGTGTCAATTTTAACATAGAGTGCAAAAACGAATATTTGCACCATGTTTTGCTTTTTTATTTCTGTAAAGGCAAGAAAGCTGCTGAGGCTCACAAAGAGATACGCGAAGTTTATAGTGTTGATTGCTTAACAGAACGCACATGTCAGAAATGGTGCTAAGAAATTTACATCCTCCTAAATTATGCAATGGGACATGGTTGATTGTGAAGACATTATCATCTAATGTGATGGAAGCGACCATCATCACTAGATGTGACTCGGAGGAAGAGGTTTTCATTCCAAGAATTCCAATCAAACCAACAGACATGCCATTTGAGTTCTAACGAACACAATTCCCAGTGCGACTTTACATCTCAATGTCTATTAATAAAGCTCAAGGTCAGATTTTGAAATCTACTGGCCTGCAATTAATTGAACCTTGCTTTTTCATGGTTAACTTTCTGTTGTTTGATCCAGGGTTGGTAGTTTGCAAGACTTATTTGTCTATGCTCCAAACCAGAAAACAAAGAATGTTGTTTACCCAGAAGCTCTTACGTATTTCCTTCAACATATGTGATAGAATTTATCTCCCTTCATAAATGTAAATTTTGTATTTTCGTTTATCATCATCATCATCGTCATTATTATTATTATTATTATTATTATGAATTCCGAATTCATTTCCCAATTGAAGAATATATTGAATTTAGAATAAAAAATTTCTACACAATATATTTTGTTTTTTTTCTTCCAATATATAAGGAACAAATTCATTTCCGGCAACGCCGGGTGCCTCTGCTAGTAGATGCATATAACTGAATAAAATTTGGGCAAAAACCTCATTGTATACTATGCAACGCTCGCCCACAGTAGGTTCACTACAGCTCTTTCAGACATGCTTTTTATCGATGACACAAATATATGCTTTGTAGTATATATATTGCAAAGTAGTTGTATACTAGGACAGCATTAACAGCATGCTTATAATGGTTTTTATGCTTCAGAGATAGATATATTCACAGACTTTAGTGAGGAAGAAGAAAAACAAGAATGAAGAGAAAATTGGTAGTATAAATTGCTAATATATTACGTGTATTGTATTTATTGATGAAAAGAAACACAATGACTGGTAATTCATATTTTGAATACTATAAGCTGCAACTCTAATAAGTTGTTTAACTTAAACTAATTCTGTGATGAATGACTATTATAAAGACGAGCTGCTTTAACTATGCAAAGCTATGACAAAGCCGAATGATGTTTAAGAAATAGTAAAAGATTTATTGATGTCTAAGAGAGACAGTGTTTATATAATTATATAATATTAACAAAAATTTATCTGACAAGGTGCGAGGAAATGACATAAAAGATGTTTTAGTTTAAGTTAAAATGTTTGTAAATCAGATTGGAGTTCAGTTGAATGCTTGTCTGGAAAATAAAAACAATAGTGTGTAAAATAGAAATGAGGAAATATCTGCAAATTTAATAAATGCGTAAGAGATTTATTATTATTATTTTTTATTGAGTTTCGGAGGTAATTACTAAGTTTTTGTTAAAGGATTATAAGAAATTATGGTATGTAACCGTCAAAGATTGGGAGGGAGGGTGAGAGGAGTGAGAGAGAAAGACAGAAGTGAATAATAAGGTGAAAGAGAGGGAGAAGGGAGAGAGGGAGTTACAGGGGAGTAGAAGGAGAAGTAGTTGAAAAAGCACGAAAGAAAATAAATGACACTATAATAAAGAGAAAGTATGAAATAGTGAGAGAAATAATAAGAGGGAAAATGCGAGAGAGAGAGAGAGAGAGAGAGAGAGAGAGAGAGAGAGAGAGAGAGAGAGAGAAGAAACGGAGAGAAAGGAAGGGGAAAAGAAAGAGAGAAGTGGATAGAAAGGGTGAAAGAGAGTGAGAGAGTGAGAGAAGAGTAGAGGGAGAAGTAAATGAAAAAGTACGAAAGAAAATGAATGACAATAAAGAGAAAACATGAAATAGTGACAAAAGGAGGAAAAAGAGAAAGGGGAGGAGAAAGAGAGGAGTGGATAGAAAGGGAAAGAGAGGGGAGGGAGAGAAATAGAGAGGGAAAGAGAGAGAGAGAGAGGGAGCGAAAGGGATGGAGCGAAAGAGAGGAAGAGAATGAAAGAGAGAGAGAGATAGAGAGAGAGAGATAGATAGATAGATAGATAGAGAGAGAGAGAGAGAGAGAGAGAGAGAGAGATTGGAAGAAAGATAAAAGATTGAAAGATTCGAAAAGTGAAAGAGAATAAAAAACATGTTAGTGAATAAAGTTAAAGATAAAGTTTTATATACAGATGGTGCCTGCTTTTGTTTTTTTACTGATTATGATACCGACTTTCTACAGTATTGTATATTTATTTTATAAGCCTTTCATCATTACTTCAGCCTGTATAATGTAGTGAAGTCTGTACTTTGCTGAAGAGGATTAACAAAATAGTACGAGCTTGCAGTTGTCTCCCTTATTTGTTCAACTGATTAAAGTAATATTAAGCAGTGAATTCTCTATCTCTCTCTCTCTCTCTCTCTCTCTCTCTCACTCTCTCTCTCTCTCTCTCTCTCTCTTCTTTTTTTTATTTCATCATGTAATTATTTCTAATTAAACATTACCAACACTACATATTTAACGTATGTGTATTGTTTAATCGTCAAAAGCTACGATTTTTCGCCCGAGAAAAAATCCCTTTAAAGACGTATAGTATTAAAGAACACTTTACACTTCAAAGGTAGGCGGAAGGTAATCATGAAAGCGACTGATACAGTATTTCACTGTTAATGCGGCTTATCAATACCGCAAACTCGCTTCTCCTATATATGTTAAATATGTGATATTGAAAACGTTTACATAACAGAGATTCTTCTATCGCATAATCTGAATTTATTCTAGTTATGGGACGCATCTGCAAATCAGTAAATAGTTTATAAATAATATGAATATTCTTCAGACTAACGATTCCGATTTCATTTCGGAGATAAGTTGAGTTCGGGGTATTGATCAGCTGTCCCGTGATCACTTTTGGGGCAATTTCGATTCGCCTGGCTCTGAAGTATGTTGTGTTTTTTAATACTATACGTCTTTTCAGGGATTTTTCCTTGACCAATGTATGTGGTATTGGTAACGTTTACATAATAGAGTTATTTCTATTGTATAATTCGAATTTATTCCTATTTTTCTTGCTTTTTTGATACTCTTCGTTAGTTACAACAACTCTATTTTTTCTGTAAGACATTAAGTTAAGAAGTTAGAAAGAAAGATAAAGAACAACAGAGAGAAAGAAGAGAAAGAAGGAAAGAGAAAGAGGGAGAGAGAGAGAGTATAGATTTATTGTTAGCTTCATTTACTTGGTCGAAGTGTGATTTAGTTGTTATTTTCAGCTGCTGAGTGACTAATTGCAGGGCTATTGTTGCTAATGTTTAACTTCAGATTATTCCTGATTAAGGAAACTGATGATTGAAGAGACCTATGACTGAGAAGACTGGTGATTGAAGAGACATATGACCGAGGAGACTGATGACTGAGATCTACGATTAATTAGACTTATGATTGATGAAACTTAGGATTAAGGAGGCCTATAATCAAATGCCTATAATCCAGGCATTAACGTCTTTTCTGTATATTTTGACCTAAATTATTTCATGTTTCCGTTTTTTTAAGATGGTAAAATGTAATTTAAATGAGATTTCGTTGCTGTTTCTGCTAGATCTAGCGTCTATATATTGCGGCAAAGACATTCTTCTACTTCTATCATAAAACGTTGTTAAATATTTAATAAGGAGCGGTGGTTTTTATTGAAGGAAATACGACTCTCGGGACTATAAAACATAAATATACGACAGAGAAATATGGTGGGGTGGTTGCAGGTCGTGGTGGTAATTGTGGTTGTGGTTGGAGGTCGTGGTGGTGCTGGTTGTCGTGGCAGTAGTGGTGGTAGTGGTGTGGTAGTGATGGTGGTAGTGATGGTGGCTATCTCCACTAGCACCTCCACCACCACTGCTAGGTGGTGGTGGAGGTGCTAGTGAAGGTCGTGGTGGTAGAGGTGCGATTGGTGGTGGAGGTGCGATTGGTGGTGGAGGTTCGAGTGGTGGTGGAGGTGCGAGTGGCGGTGGAGGTGCGACTGGCGGTAGTGGTGGTCGTGGGAGTCGTGGTGTTGGGAGTGGTGGTAGTAGTAGTAGTAGTGATGATGATGGTGGTTGTAGTAATGACAGAAGGAATGGTAGTGTTGGTGGTTGTAGTGGTGGTAGCGATGGTGGTGGTTATGATGGTGGTAGTGGTTATGATGATGGTGGTGGTGGTTATAATGGTGGTGGTAGTTATGATGGTAATGGTGGTTCTGTCGGTGGTAGTAGTGGGAGTAATAGTAGTGATAATGGAAGTAGTGGTGGAGAAAGAGTTGGCGGTGTTGGTAGTGGTAGCGGTGGGGATGGTGTGGTGGCTGTGAAAAATTAGATAAAAAGAAAGACAAGAATGAAGCATGCAACGGAAGTTTCAAATTTTTATATTTGTCATATAACAAACAGCGAATGAAATAAACTTTTCCCGCTCGTCTGCGTAATGGCATGCAAATTACATTTAAATACATGCATTGACGCTACTCATATACTCCTGTGTGTGTGTGTGTGTGTGTGTGTGTGTGTGTGTGTGTGTGTGTGTGTGTGTGTGTGTATGAATGTATGTATATATGTATGTATGTATGTGGATGTATGTGTGTGTGTGTGTGTGTGTCTATCTATCTATCTGTTTATCTTTGTATAAATGTGTGTGTATATATATATATATATATATATATATATGTGTGTGTGTGTATATATATATATATATATATGTTGAGGCATATCTACTTTCATTTATTCGAAAGCTCACACTGGTATATAATTACATTTACACACACACACACACACACACACACACACACACACACACACATATATATATATACATACGAGTATGTATGTGCATATATGTATGTATGCATGTGTGTATATACAATACACACACACGCGCACAAATACGCACATAGACGTATTATACGCATGCATACGCGCACACAAAGATATTTACGCAAGCGCATACGTGTGTGGGTTCATGTGTTTACGAAGAAAGGAAAAGAGCGCTCAATACATGTTGTAGAGTTTATATTTATCAGGTAATACACTCTATGGAGTGGTGGTATGTATGTATGTATGTATGTATATATGTATGTATGTATGTGTGTATGTACGTACGTACGTATGCATGCTTGTATGTATGTATGCGTGCATGTGTGTATGTATGCATGCATGCATGTATGTGTGTGCATGTATGTGTATATATATATATATATATATATATATATATATATATGTATGTATATATATATATATATGTATGTATGTATATGTATATATATAT
>NC_068984.1:103146114-103149178 GCF_001194135.2 Octopus bimaculoides | reverse complement strand
TATATATATATATATATATATGTATATATATGTATATATATATGTATATATGCTTATTATCAAGAAGTGGAAGTTACATAATTTGCCAGCACTCTACAGGAAATGAAAGTATAGTTTAATTAGGTAAATGGTTGAAAATTGACAATTACAGTTGACAAGCTGTGACGGAAGCCGATCATCAAAGAAATGGGTGTGGGTTGTGATGGGGGGGGGGACAATTACAAGGTGGCTATGTATATGTATATGTATATGTATGTCTATATTTATATATATACTTGGACACAGACATATGCACAAGCACAAACACAAACACACGTGCGAATACACCCTCGAACAGACACATGTTTACATGACTACACACTTACATATATGAAGAGAAATCAGTGTGGAGAAAGTGAGGAGACTTGTATAACGTGGGGATGCATGAGGGGAAAAATGGAACAGAGAGAGGAGGGGGTGAGAGAATGAGAGAGAGAGAGGGAGAGGGGGAGGAAAGTATAGAGAAAGAGAAAGAGTGAAAGAATGTGGGTATCTGTGAGAGGGGAGAGAGTGTGTGTTGGTATGAAAGAGGAGGTATGAGTGAGAGGGTGTACGTATGATTGTGTGAGAAAGGGGCGAGAGGAGAGAGAGGGAACGAGAGTGGGTATGTGTAAGAGAGTCGAAGAGACAGAGAGGAAGCGAGGGCATGTGTATGTGTGTGTGTGTGTGTGTGTGTGTGTGTGTGTGTGTGTGTGTGTGTGTGTGTGTGTGTGATAGTGGTGGGAGAGAAGAGAGTGTGTTTATGTAAAACAAGAGAGGGAGAGGGATCGAAAGTGTGTGTATGAATGAGAAAAAGGGGAGTGAAGGAGAGGGACAAATAAGAAGTGAGAGAGTGAGAGAGGGAGGAATGTGAGAGAGGGAGGAGAGTGAGAGAGAGTGAGTGAGAGAGAGGGAGAGAGAGGGAGAGAGAGGGAGAGAGAGGGAGAGTGAGAGAGAGAGTGAAAGAGAGAGTGAGAGAGGAGAGAGAGTCAGAGAGGAGAGAGAGTGAGAGAAAGGCAGGAGAGTGAGAGAAAGGCAGGAGAGTGAGAGAGTGAGAGAGAGACGGAGAGAGAGGGGAGAGAGAGGGTGAGAGAGAGAGAAAGGAGACGAGGCTTGGAAAGATGTAAGAGATAAGACTAGATAAAACAGTTGATGAGAAGAAAGGGAGGTGGATGGTGGGATGGCGAATATAAGGAACTGAACAACGAGAATGTAGGGTGGAGGACGGAGAGACGGTTATGGATGAGGAGAAGGAATCTAAAAGCGATGTGTGTGTGTTTATAAGTTTAAATGTTAACTAGACACATGTTAACCTCACAAGGAACATCTTAACTCGTTTATTCGCGTCATTTGTTCACTCAGTGTGCTCCACAACTAAATAACATTATATGGAGCTACGATGAAGTTCTGTGTAAATTTAAGCCGAGACAGTGAATCTGCAGCACAGCCATAGAAATGAAATATGTATAGATAAATAGAAGCCTACAATGAAAATATATGTATATTTACGGTGTCAATATATATCTTTTCTTTATTTGTCTGCATGTATGTATATATGTCTGTCTGTCTATATATATCTATGTAAATAATTAAATAGATAAAAGGAGCACTCTGTCGGTTACGACGACGAGGGTCCCAGCTGATACGATCAACGGAACAGCTTGCTCGTGAAATTAACGTGCAAGTGGCTGAGCATTCCACAGACACGTGTACCCCTAACGTAGTTCTCAAGGAGATTCAGCATGACACAGAGTGTGACAAGGCCGGCCCTTTGAAATACAGGTACTACTCATTTTTGCCAGCTGAGTGGACTGGAACAATGTGAGATAAAGTGTCTTGCTCAAGGACACAACGCGTAGCCGGGAATTGAAGTCACGACCTTACGATCGTGAGCCGAATGCCTTAATCACTACGCTACACGCCTTCACATAAACAAATAGATATCTCACTCACAAACATATACACGCAAATATGTATATGTATATCTATCTATCTATCTATCTATCTATCTATCTATCTATCTATCTATCTATCTATCTACCTAGGTAGGTACCTACCTACCTACCTACCTACCTACCTACCTACCTACCTACCTAACTATCTATCTGTCGATATGTGCAAACTTGTCGTTTCCTTGATTTCTACCGCTTTCTGTTATCCTCTAAGAAAGGGAAAGCAATAACTGTGCTGAGAGAGGTGGAACTTAGAGAAAGAAATATAAAGATATACGGTAACATTACATAGATGATTTGATAGGTTGGAGTAACCCAACAGTCAGCAGAACAAGCAGAGAAAGATAAGGTGAGATAACTGAAAGAGAGCAAGAGCAAGTGAGTAATAAGAGTGAGGAAATGGTAATTAGAGCGGTAACATGATATAATAATAGAAGTATAAGAAGTGAACGATTGATAGACACAGACAGAGAGAGGTAAAGAGGTGTGGAATAAAAAGAAGGTGGGAAAGAACGAAAAGACGTGGATGCAGAGTTTGATTGAGAGGACAAATTGGAAACTAGATAAAGCGGGAATGAGGCTGTAAGAGAGAAGGAATGAAGAACCGACGGTTCAAATATACAACAGGTTTTCTCAGTTACAAAGAAACTGTTCGATTTAGAACTAAAGAAGAAGATTATGGCAATAAGTCAATGCCCGACGTGATTTGGAGAAGAAGAGATGGTGAAGAAAGACAAGAAATATGAGGATAAACAGTAGCAACGTTCGAGGTAGAAAGAAGGAAATAACTGAACAAACACAGACATACACATTGTAAATTTGATGGGTACTACCCTCGTTTATACATATGCATGCATACGTTCATACATACATACATACATACATACAATATGTACTATGTGTACATATATATTTATAGATACATACATAAGCATATATGTGTGTGTGCATATGTATATATATATATTATATACACATATAGATGCATACACATACATATACGTATGCTTATATGTATATATGTTTGTATGTGTGTGTTTGTGTGTAAATATATATATATATATATATATATGTGTGTGTATGTATATAAGATC
>NC_068984.1:103128682-103145052 GCF_001194135.2 Octopus bimaculoides | reverse complement strand
ATATGTATATATATATATATATATATATATATATTATGTACAGATGTATGTATGCATCTATCTATCTTTCTAGCTATCTAAAATGTGAACAGAATGATGAATGAAAAAAGGCATGAGGCTGGTTATGTGGAGGAGGAGTAACGTTTAAAAAGAGCGTTTCACAAACAGGAAGTGGATACACACACACATACACACAAAAAGAAAGATAAGAGGAGAGAAAGAGAAGGAGAGAGTAATTTAGTGAGACGTGAGTGCTTTATGATTGATAGTAACTGGAAATGTAAGGGAGGAAGTGAAATAGAAGACGAAAAATACTTGCGAGATAATAGCGCAGACAAGTCGAGAATGTTGAAATTATAAACATGTGAGAAAAGAAAAACAATAACAAAGCTCTGTTGTTGCGTATGTTTTGTAAGTAGGGTACATACGGTACACACTACTCCCTACAGTGTCGTACGAGTATTTGGGACTGATGTTTTTCCCACAAACTTGTCCGTAAAACGGATTCACTTTTGATTTTAGTTATTCTCGTTGTTGCTGGTTTCATGTTTTTATAATTGCTGCTGCTGCTAAGACGGCGATCTGGCAGAATAGTTAGCACGTCGGGCAAAATGCGTAGCGGCAATTAGTACCTCTTTATGTTCTGAGTTCAAATTCCGCCGAGGTCCGTTTTACATTTTAGTCTTCTTGGGTCGAGAAAATAGCACCAGTTGTAATCGATGTCATCGACTTATTTCCACCCCCGAAATTGCTGGCCTCGTACCAGAATTTGAAACGATTGTTGTTGCTGCTGTAAAGGCAGCGAGCTGCCAGAATTTTTAGTGTCTTAAAAGCTGCCTTGCGGCATTTCTTCCGGCTCATTACTTCATGAGTTCAAATTCCTCCACAATCAACTTCATCTTTTGTCTTTTCCGGTCGATGAAAGAAGTACCAGTCACGTACTGAGGTCGATGTAAACGACTTGCAATACCCCACCTCAGACCTGATGGCCTTGTGCTAAATTTAGAAAAGATTATTGTTAGTATTGTTGTTAGTATTGTTGTTGCCAAAGTTATTTTATTTTCACTTCTGTTGCTCCTGTTGTTGTTGCTGCTGGTTCCGTTGTGGTTGCTGCTGACGATGTTCTCGTCGTTTTTGTATTGTTTTTGCTACTTTTGTAGTTGCTGCTGTTGTTCGTATTACTGCTGCTGGTTGGCGTTGCTGCTATCATTTTTCTGCCATTGCTAGAAAGCATTGAACTGTCAGAACAGTTAGCATGTCGCACAAAATGTTTAACAGCGTTTCGTACGTCTTTACGTTCTGAGTTCAAATCCTGCCGAGATCAGCTTCGCCTTTCATGTTTTCAGGATCGACAAAATAAAGTTCCAGAGGAGAACAGGGGTCAATGTAATCGACTTCCCTCTCCTCTCAAGAGCTATTGACCCTGTGCCAAAATTTGTGACCATTTTACCGAGGTCGATTTTGCATTTTATAATTTCGGAGTTGATAAAATAAATATCATTTGGGCACTGGACTCATTGTATCGACGCACCGATAAACAAAAAGAAAAATAATAATTTTGTAGTCATTATTGTTTTTGCTACAGGTGTTGGTTTTGCTGTTGCTGTAGCTGTTTTTATTGTTGCTGCTGTCGACGTTATCGCCCTTACTGTATTGTTTTTACTGTCGTTGTAGTTGCTGTAGTTGTTGTTGCTGCAGTTATTCTTCTTATTACAATGGTAGCAGTTAAGGGTACGAGCTGGCAGAATCGTTAATACGCCAGGCAATATGTTTAGCGGTGTTTTGATCGTCTTTATGTCCCGAGTTCAGATTCCGCCGAGGTCGACTTAGTCTTTTCGGGGTCGATAAAATGAAGTACCAGTTAAACACTGGCTCAATGTAATCGACTTCCCTTTCCTTTCAAAAACTGTACCAAAATTTGAAACCATTACTAAAGCAGCAAGCAGGTAATATCGTTAGAGGGTCAGAGAAAACGCTTTAAGGTATTTGTTCCGGTTATTTATGTTCTGAGTTCAAATCTTGCTGAAGTCAACTTCGCTTTTCATCCTTCCAGTATCAATAAAACTAGGCAGCAGTCTACTACTGGTTCATGGTATCAACTAACCACCTCCCATTAAAACTGTTGGCCTTATGTCTCAATTAAAAGCAGTTATTGCTGTTGTTGGTAACAGTATGAATAAAGAAGAACCAACCACGACTGTTCTATTTGTTTTCTAGAAGGCGTTGCTGTGTTGTAAGAAGCTGGCTTCCTTACCACATGTTTCCAGGTTCAGTCCCACTGAGTGGCTCCTAGAGAAAATGTCTTCTGTTATAGTCTCGGGCGACCAAAGCACTGTCCATGGATTTGGTAGACTGAAAGTGAATGAAGCCCGTGGTATCTATCTATCTATCTATCTATCTATCTATCTATCTATCTATCTGTGTGTGTGTCTTTGTGTCTGTGTTTGTCCTCCCACCGCTCGACTACCGGTGTTGGCATGTTTACATCCCCGTAACCTAGCAAATCAGCAAAAGAGACTGACAGAATAAGTAACAAGTTTCAAAACATTAAGTACGGGAATCGATTTGTTCGACTAAAATTCTTTAAGACACTGCCCCTGCATGGCCGCAGTCAAATGACTGAAAGAAGTAAAAATAAAAAATAAAAAAATGGATGAAAGATTACATCTTATATTCCTTTCTTTTTTCAAAAAAAAAGTATACATTGAAGGAGATGTAGCTGCTATTTCGAACAAGTTGAACGACCTACATACTGACTCTTCGAACTCTTCTCCTGAAAAAGACAAGATTAAACAAGAAATGCAAAAAAGAACAACAGAATAAAAAGAAAACAAGAGTTAGTATTACAAATTGAAAATCATGTGTTTTCGTTGCTACCTGTATATACATTTTATCAAACTCTATTTGTCGAATCTCACAGCATAAAGAACCACCTGTTCTTGATAAAGCGAAATACGTATATATATAAGTATTTACATACGCACGCACGCACACATTTACATGACATTCTTCTGAACAGTTTCTGCCTCCCAAATTCCACTCATATAAGGTATTGGTCAACCCGAAGTTATTGACAATAACACTTTTTCATGGTGGCGTTAAGTGAAATCTAAACAAGAACCACGTGTTTACGAAGCAAAATCCTTGTCCATATATATATTTTTTTCAGTAGAAGACACTTATTTTTATTTACCATAAAAGCTAATATACTGAAAGGACAATACAGGACAGACAAAACATGGGGGGCAAAATAGCAGAAAAACACCGTTCGTACTACTTTTACTGCCAATAACGAATGCTTATCCACATATTTTTCTATAAGTATAAATAATTATGTATGTTACACACACACACGCGCGCACACGCGCGCACACGCACACACACACACACACACACACACACACACACACACACACACACACATATCAGACGAGTTTCTTTCTGTTTCTGTCTGCCAAGTCCTTTCACAAGTCTTTGGTCGGCCTGAGGAGGTAGTAGAAGACATTTGCTCGACGTGCAACACTGTAAGAATGAACCCAAAATCACATGGTTAGAAAGCAAGCTTCTCAATGACGTAGCCACGCCTGCACCTATAAAAATGTTTGAAAATGTTTCTTTACTTTTAGCTCAAGTCCTCCTCTTGCCCCGGATTACGTGCCAGGAGAATTTTCTAATGACTAATGGAATCGGTAGTTACTTAATATTACTGCAGCATATTCAAACGGTTACAAATATATGTTCAGAAGAATTTGGCATGATTGTGCGGTAACCAGTGTCAGTAGACGGTTTTAGAATCCCATATCTATGACGTTTCAAATGCTGTTGACCTACTGCTATTTTCTAAAAATAAACTCTTCATCCTAATGGTAGCCTTTAGACAGAGGCATTGAGAATACTAATGATTTTATGCTAATTGGACAGCGGACACTAAATGGAGAAATTTAATAATAATTAATTGCGTAATTGTCACCAGGAATTTCTAGTGGTTTGCAGGAGTAAATATATGATGTAATAAAACCTGTTATATCAAGGCTTTTCAGTTTACTTTAGAAATCATCATCATATATTTTAGCATTTTCTCGTAGAAAATTGTTGTTGTTAATGTTTGTGTGACATTGTTAGAGAAGCTATAAAACTCTTCATTCATCGCCAGAATATAGTGTATGACATGTTGACTGGGTGCACCGAATATGGCATGTTTATTGAGTTTATGAAACGTGGCATTTTATTGAGTATGTTGAATACATGTTTAGCCAGAAGTACGATTACCCAATGAGTCTGAACTCAGCGTTTGATAAAATTCGTATTGCTCTTTCGTTCCCACAAAAGAAAGTGATTTGGTAAAATCAATATAGTGGTTGACTCAATAATTTATGCTATATAGTTATATTTCTTTACTTTCTGAGTGCAAATCCCACAGGGATCGAATTTATCTATCCTTCTTCAAGGATCCACCCTACACATGTTTGTTAGCCTCTCTTTAACGTTGGTCGGTATTTTTATATTTCTCCGGGATGTTGCAGTTAATAAAGAAGAAAAACATCAATATTATTAGTATCATTTTCTTCAGTGAGAATTCATTACTATTATAATAATTATCCTTATTAATACTGTTTGTCGTCGAGAAAATAGAGATGGATCAGTTAATTATGATTCTATTTAACATATTCCCCTCTCAGATTCACAGACTTATTGCAGCAGTCCTTCAGTTTTTCTAAGCCCTGTAAAAGCACTCGGAAAGTTGCGCCTCCAACCAGGCCTTTCGTGACACCCTTAAAGCCAGGAACTTTTCAGCACCCCCTCGTAGTTTCATTAATGATGCTGACCACATCCTATGTTCACCATTATTGGCAACCTTCAAAGGACGTCTGGGTCAAAGCAAAATCAATATTTAGTGAAAAGACGGTATCGAATATTCATCTCATGCCAGCCAGCTAACGTACTGCATCGATATTACAAGCTATCCATCATTGGCTTTGGTTACAATATACGTACAAATGATATTATCTCAGATAACGTATTTAGATAATATACATACTACCTTGTATTTGTTTCACGATAGACTAACATATTTTTTGTTATAAAATATTGTAACTTGTAACGCCGCACACAATAATGATTTATTAGGACTAAACACAAAGTTAGCGTAAAAACATGTTGTTGATTTATTCATTCACCCCAATGTGTTACTGATACTTTTCATTGTGCCTTCAGGAGTGAAAGAAAAGGGCAATTGATATGTTTTAAATCAGATTATAGACAAAAGAAACTTAATACTCTTTGGTCTGTCAATCTACATTACATTGATCAGGCCATACAACAGTCACTATACTCATGTATTATATTGGTTTCAAATTGTGACACAAGACCAGCAATTTCAAGGAAGAGGATAAGTTGATTACATCGACCCCAGTGCTCAAATGGCACTTATTTTATCGAACCCGAAAGGAGGAAAAGCAAAGTCGATCTCGATGGAATTTGAATTCAGAACGTGCTAGCGATTCTGCCAGCTCGCCCCCTTATACTCATGTATTATATTAAAACCATCACATATATAGCAGAAAATATCACAGAGTCAATATCACTGAGCCAAGATTTCTATTGTTTGACTCATCTTATTTACACTGGCCGTTGTATCTTGCAAAATCACTTCATTTTCCAAAGTCCAGTTCACAATTGTCCAGTCCACTTAGCAGTAATATACACCACGAAAGTAACAATTTACTGGTATAGGAAACTGAACAGTGTATAATTGATGGATATTTTTGTTGAAATGTTGCTCTAAAACTCCCCAGGCAATAAATCTATGAAGTTCGAGACTCTACTCTGTCCTAGACGCAGAATACTACATTGTATATTACATAGGTAGACGAGTAATGTGTTATATTGTATAGCTAGACGCAAAACTCTATGTATTACATTGCATGACAAGACGTAAACTAAAAAGAGTGACACGTAGTAACACATGGTCGGTGATGTCTGTACTGAAACATCTGTGATCTGATGAGCCCCGAAGATCACAAGGCTGTTCTGGAGGTGTACCTGATTAAAGTGGAGATGACGTAGTGTAAAGATACATACGAGCTAGTGAAGCTTGTTTAGGGCCTTCTGTCCAAGAAAAAGTGGGATAATAGACAGCAGAAGAGGTAACAACAACTTGGGGCCCCAGAAGTGGAGATCTTGCTTGTGGTTACCACTATTTAAAAAGGAAGAAGAAAAAAGAAACAACAAAAAAACAAAACAAAAACAAAAGAAGTTGAGGATTGTAGCGCTAGGAATTGTCAAAGTTGAAGCAAATGAAATTGCCCACAGCGTCACAACTTCCCTCGTCACGACCAAGTAGTGGACTGAAGAGCGGAAGGGTTTCTACTTACAGCACAGGCCCTACAAAAAGCTATGTAAATTATTATTATTGTTAAGGCGGCGAGCTGGCAGAACCGTTATCACGCCGGGCGAAATGCTTAGCGGTATTTCGTCTGCCACTGCGTTCTGAGTTCAAATTCCGCCGAGGTCGACTTTGCCTTTCATCCTTTCGGGGTCGATAAATTAAGTACCAGTTACGCACTGGGGTCGATATAATCGACTTAATCCGTTTGCCTGTTCTTGTTTGTCCCCTCTGTGTGTAGCCCCTTGTGGGCAGTAAAGAAATAGGTATTTCTTCTGTCTTTACGTTTTGAGTTCAAATTCCGCCGAGGTCGACTTTGCCTTTCATCCTTTCGGGATCGATAAATTAAATACCAGTTGCGAACTGGGGATCGATCTAATCGGCTGGCCCCTTCCCTAAAAAAGATTTCCGACCTTGTGCCTAGAGTAGAAAAGATTATTATTGATGTTGTTGTTGTTATTATTATTATTATTATTATTATTATTAATAATGAGTGAGAGAGCAGTGGATGGCTTCAAAGTGACACTGGGGTAAAATATACGAAGCCCAGTATACCCATCACAAATACCCGTCTGATAAGGGTACAACAGGCACATGCATCACAACCATATGTGCGCGACATGGTGATCTCATATCAAGATAAACAGCGCATTACCTTGCAGGTGGGGCCCAGTTAGAATTTTCTTCAGGTCGAGTCCATGGATGAGGGTTGCTTAAGGATGTTGAACGAAACACCCCTGTTTCTAAAGATGAATTATCTAAATCTCAAAGAATTCCTCTCAACACATGGCTATGATGCTCCTCCAGTACTTCTGCTCGTGATCAGAGATGCACACATCGTCAGCCACCAACGGACATGCTCAACTGTTTAAGGTAAAACAACTGACAAGCAAATCTGTATGGAGCAGAATATTTACTTTAGCCCATCTTTTATACCAAGACAAAACAATGTACATGATAACACTTCCGATCAGTAAAGAAGTCATGAGAGCCACTGCCATGTACTGCATCAGTCGTACAGGATACTATAGGGCTTTCCTATAAGTAGGTTATCTCCCTTGGGTAGGCGGCGCTCCATGTAGATAATTAAACTTCCGGAGGCTAACCCACGCCATTGTTATTGTTTTACGTCTTATCATGGATATAAAGCAGCTTGATGATTCAGTTATCGAAGTACTTACTGTGCCTGAGTTAAAGAAATATTTAAGATTATATGGACAGTATGTTACTGGAAGAAAGGTGGACTTGATTGAAAGGTTGAAAGGTATAAAAATTCTGTCGATATGTCAACAAAGTAAATTCATCGGACGATAAGTCTGAAGTATCGGACGATACTTCAGACAGGAATAAGCAGAAGCTTATATCTCCTCTCGGTGAAGTATTGCCTGATCTAAAGATCTTTGTAAGTTGCCGAATTTCACAGATAATGACATAATTACCTCGTGCTACGGATGAAAGCAAAGCAACAGTTAAGGAGTGGCATATTTTACCACGACAGACACATACACAGCATCGAATAACATGATGTGAGTGAAAGCTGCTCTCACTGTATTGTCCGGTGTCTGGTAATCCCTTCGATACCGACATCAAACCAAAAAAAGAATCCTGACCACAGAGTGTGGGTAATTATGTCAAATGTCACTGGCAATGTGCATTCAGCTGATTGCAACTGTTAAAGCAAGTCACTGAGCATGCGTACATGTCATACGGGAGAGTTCTAATCAGGGGTGGATAACACCTTATAGGAAAGCCCTATATCGTGAGGTTGTTGATTGAAGATGTTGTGACTACGAGGGTTTGTTCTGTTTGTCAAGTCACAACAAGGACTTCAGACAGAGAGTACTTTATGCAATATGCGTGCCGTTCCAAGTAATGCCGACTTTTGCAATACATCTAGATTGTAGGGTATTTTTAAGGTTTTCAGATGTTTTTTCAGATTGGGTGGTGTTGAACTCAATGCACCGATGACGATAGGAATAACCTTTATGTTTGACTCTCGTAGCTGCCACATCTTAGCGATCTCAATTCTCAGGTCTCCATATATATCAACCTTTTCTCTTTATGGTAATCAGCATATCATTATTATTATTATTATTATTATTATTATTATTATTATTATTATTATTATTATTATTATTATTAAGGCAGCGAGCAGGCAGAATCGTTAAGTATGCCAGCGTTATGCTTAGCGGTATTTCGTCTGTCGTTACTTTCTGAATTCAAATTCTGCCGAGGTTGACTTCCTTTCGCGGTCGATAAAATTAGTACTAGTCACGATGTAATCGACTTAAACCCTTCCCCCAAATTTGAAGCCTTGTGCTTCCAGTAGAAAGGATTATTATTATTATTATTATTATTATTATTATTATTATTATTGTTGTTGTTGTTGTTGTTGTTGTTGTTGTTGTTGTTGTTGTTGTTGTTGTTAAGCTAGCAGAATCGTTAGCACGCCCGGGAAAATGCTTAGCTGCATTTCGTCCGTCTTTACGTTCTGAGTTCAAATTCTGCCGAGGCCTACTTTACCTTCCGTTCTTTCGGTGCCAATGAAATAGGTACCAGTTGAACACTGGAGTAGATATAATCGACTAGCTCCTCTCTCAAAATTTCAGGCCTTGTGCCTATGGTAGAAGAGATTATTATCGTCACTTTTAAGGCGGAGAGCTGGATAAAATGCTCTGCAGTATTTCGTTCGTCTTTACGTCCTGAGTTCAAATTCTTCGATAAAAGACTACCAGTATTGAGATTGATACAAAAGTACCAGTCAAGTACTGGGGTCGATGTAATCGATTCTCCCCTTCCCTACGAAACTGCTGGCCCTATGTCAACCTGTGAAACCAGAATGGTTAGCGTCATTTCTTCTTCCTCTTTTACATTCTGAGTTCAAATCTCGTCGTGGTCAAACTTACCTTTCATTCTTTCGAGATCCCCAAAATAAATACCAGTCGAGACTTACACTTTCTCTTTAATATAAAGGAGAATTATTTTTCCTTATTGATATTACTTTCATCATCATCATCATCATCATCATCATCATCATCATCATCATCAGCAGCAGCAGCAGCAGCAGCAACAGCATTATCTTCATCATCATCGCAACAGCAATACTGTCTCATCTTCGGTTACAGTATCTTCTAGATTCCATAGTACTACATTTTCCAGGAACAACACCTGTTAATGCTATGCAAATATGTTTTCTTCTCCAAATGCTTTCTGGGTTTTTTTTTTTTCGTCCTGGAAAATATTGCGTGTGAGAGTTGTCAACAAGTAAAAACAACAACAGCAACAATAATGAAAAAAAAAGACTTGTATATTTGAGCATTGCTACTGCTATTGTTATAGTTTCTACATTACGAACGACGGCGACTATATAGTAGCATAGAATACATTTTTCCTATGTAAAGGTTCCACCTTGGCAACCATAAAGATTCATAAATCAATTTGGGAGTTTATGGATGGACATAAAATGGAATTTATGGCTACAAGAAGGAAATTAATAATAATTTAGGCATAATAAAACTAACATTGCTTTAAAAACTGAGAGATAATACAGTATAACAACTGAACGCCTCGCGCTAAAGTACTCTCTAAGGTAAGAATACGCACACGCATATACAAACACATTCACATATACATACATGCACATGGAAGTAAACATATCAAACACTCACAGATAAACACAAATGTGTACGCACTTGCAAGCACGCGCGCGCACACACACACGCACGCACACACACACGCACACGCACATGCACACACACACATACACACACGTACTGACTTTACTACTGGCGCATATCCATAAAAATCAGATAATAAAAGTACATTAGCATACACACACACATACACACACACACACACACACATACACACACACATGCATATACATATAATTCGATACAAAAACATTAAAATATGTACACTCACACATACACACATACACACTCTCTCACACGTATATAACTAAACATATATATGTACGTGTATATATATATATATATATATATACACACACACACATATACGTATAGATAGATGGATATATACGTATATACGTATATACATATAGATATACGTACATTAGTTTATATACGTCTACACACACACACACGCACACACGCACATATATATATATATATACTTATATATACATATACAGACATAAATATGCATGTATGTATGTGTGTGTGTGTATGTATGTGCATGTGTATGTATGTGTGTATATATATGTATGTATGTATTCATGCATGTATGTATGTATATATATATATATACATGTATGTAACACAGTGAGGTGGGTCTCAGATGGAAGCTAGTCCAGTCCATTTGCATTGCTAATGGAATTAGGTTTTAAAGGTTATAACTTTCTCATCTCCCCCCACCACTCACTTCAAAGTAAAAGAGGATCAATCAACTATTCAGGGATATTTCTGAATGCCAATAATTGAACATAAGCTTTACTCTTATGTAAAAAGCACCAAGGTGAGATGTATCCTTAATATATTACTGGTACAATTCCTGTCTATCAGAGAAGTTAATGTGCAGTGGCAATATTTCAGTGATCTTTTTGCTCCACTTATGTCTGTTTTTTATCGGTCTTGTCAGAAAGAACTGTGTCCATGCCCTTTCCACCTGACCGTCACTTACCAGTAGGGCTGATGAGGTTAACGGGTTAATATACCACTTGAACTGTTTCATTTTGTAGGTTGCTTAAGAGGAGTTCCAGAAGAGTGACCTTCTGGAAAAGATGGACTAGACCCCCACGGGTCTAGGGGCCCAATTCTAACCTGTCTATTCTCTGGCTTGCTGTCAATAAATAAACACCATAGAGCCCGGTATAATGATTTGCCTGGGGCCTATAATACTATAATACTGCTAAGATAGTTCTGGGTATAGTGATTGATGCCAGGCCTGAAGGCTGGACCCGATATAGTTGTTGAGGGAGGACAACGAACGAGTTCTTTTGTTTTGCTTTATTATTAAATGAATGAAGATAGCCTTATGGACATTCATTATCAAATGCTTAGAAATCAGGATATTCCATACTTTGAGGAAATGTTCATCTGTTGGCACTAGTGTAGCTAGAGCGAGGCGAAGAGGGCGGCAATGTTGTGGAAGTGGCATTACTTTTGGATCTACTGTAGGTAATATGTATTTTTTGTGGGAGCCCGGGGGGCAGCAAGCTAATGGGCCGATCCGAGCGGCACACACTCTAGCTACGCTAGTGTCTGTAGGAAATTTCAATTAGATTCCGAGTTAAAAATTCTAGTAGTATTTAAATGTTAAACTTAAAACATCGAATTCAAGAACGACACTAAACACGAGAAGGAATTTTGTTAGGTACTATTCTATTTGTACCATTTCTTCAAATTGGTATGTAACCCCTGAGATATTTAGCGATAGGGGAGTCTGTAGGTGGTAGCACTACCTGATGGAAAAACCAACTAAATCTTCCTCAAATACCAATATTTTCTCTTAACAAGAAAGGACACATTGGACAATGCATCCCCTAGTATATAATAAGACGAAATGGTCACGGCTGAAGGACTTTTGAGTGCAGTTTTGTTAAATCAAAGTTGAAATGGCTTACACAATAAGAACTTGTGTTTATTTCTATCGGATCTGGAATTGTGAAAGGCAAAGTCAAGCTTGACAGAATTTTCAATATAAAGTTAAAAAAGAAAACTAATACTATTTACACGTCACATCATATCCTAAATTAGAAATGAAGATCCTCCAAAGTAGCTGTGCATTCCCTTCCCATATTTCGACAGTCAGAGCATTAATGCCATGACGACAACGTTTATCAGGACCTCTGATCATATCCTGATCACACAAGAAAATTTGGGTTACGTGCTAAAGTGAACAGTCCTTATCTAAACACGTGTAATATTATCTATAACTGTTGAATGTTTTAGATTGCACTTAGGCATACTACTCATGAAAGACGCTCCAGTATAATCCATATCTATTTTAAATTATACTTTATTTACTCTGATCTTAAATGATGGGAGCGTGGAAATTAAAAGAGGATGTCTTCTCCTGGGTTATTCATCATAAAACAGGGATGCATGACGATAACTGTCCTATCTCTGTTGTATATTTAGGACACCACTATTTAATGTGTACTTCGTTTTTTAAGATGGTAAGATGTAAATGAAGGGAATTTAATTGCTAATGGTTACTGGTGCAGGGATCGCTTCGGTGCCATGATCAAACTTATGAAGGGTTTGCAACTCTATGGTATGTTTCTGCTAGTCATGGTAACTTAATGCATTTCTATTTTTAGAACCATCATCTTCTATTCGTCCTAGAATTCCTCGGCACCGAATAGCTGTGGCATATCCCGACCAGTGATAAGGAAAATGGAAAGTTGAGTACTAGCGATCACATATATATAGATCGTAAGCAGAAGTAGAGACCGGATTCATCTCTCTCTCCCCCATATAACTCTTTCCCCCTCTCTCTCCCTCTTTTTCTCTCTCATTCTATCTATCTATCTATCTATCTATCTATCTATCTATCTATCTATCTATCTGTCTGTCTGTCTGTCTGTCTGTCTGTCTGTCTGTCTGTCTGTCTGTCTACGGCTGGATGAAACATACTTCAGCCTCCAATAATAAGAAACCCATTACAAAATTTCAGTGAGACTCTTAATGTCGTATGGACTGCTGTTTCAACATCTGGGAGTAGCACTGTTACACCATATACAGATAACATAGACCATCCGAAATGAAGGCTGTCACTGGACGATTCCAATGGAGTCGTTCGTCATCACACACCTACCTCTGATCCAGGGACACACCGTCTCCTCACCTTGTCTATGTTATTGGGTGCACATATCCACGCTGTCGGTATTTGTTGAATTTGACATCTAAATCTATGTCTGTTAAATTTTGTTACATAAAAATTACATTTACATAAAAATTATGCTATTCTGAGTAACTTATTCAAATACTATACCATTGTTAAATTTTCAATCTTTGTCGTTCCTTCTCCCCAAATAGTTTCACAGACCCATCTACTTCTCTCTCTCCCTTCGCCTTCTCTTCCTCCTCTTACTCTCTCCATCTTCCTTTCTGTCTGTCTGTCTGTCTGTCTGTCTGTCTCTCTCTCTCTCTCTCACACACACACGTACGCACATTCTTGCTCTCATATTTGTGACTAAAACCTTACGTATAGATGAAAATGTTTATACAGGTGTGTGAGCTCTATGTATACTAATATCTATAGAACCATCTAAACATCTAACATATGCGCACGCACACGCATATACAGACACACAAATAAGTATGTAAGCGCACAGAAACCTACATTTTACGACATATCCTTATACTCACATGTCTTATTTCTTTACTGCCCACAAGGGGCTACACACAGAGGGGACAAACAAGGACAAACAAAGGGATTAAGTGGATTACACCGACTCCAATATATAACTGGTACTTAATCTATAGACCCCAAAAGGATGAAAGGCAAAGTCGACCTCGGCGGAATTTGAACTCAGAACGTAGCGGTAGACGAAAGCATTTCGCCCGGCGTGCTAACGTTTCAGCCAGCTCGCCGCCTGATAAGACTCACGTGTCTTATCTTGAAATGCATTGAAGCTTGAATGCCCCATTTTCTTAGATTCACTGGAAAAAAAATCTTCCATAAAACAAAATATAATTTTGTTTCTACTCTTTCTCTCGTTCTGTCTGGTTTATTCTCGTTTCCGAAAAGGGCAACCATAAAGTCATTTAGATTAAAGAGTGTCTCAACGATAAAAATAAAAGAAAAGAAAAATTATTCCTAGACATTGTTTATTTAGTGACTAATTGAGACGTGGCATCAAGATTAATTATAAAGCAATAAATTATAATAGGAGAAAACGGGAGTGAAAGGAAATCTCGCGACTAGTGTAAAACTCTAATATATTATAAAACTTCGTTATTAGTGCTGGAAGGAGAATTATTTCAGAAAAACAGCCTGTATGTCATACTTCAAGTATATATATATCGTTGAAGGCTTGTGAAACTGGTATTCGTCTCGAGACAGCATCTCTTATAGACATGTGGTATTAAAAAACACAGAAACGTATCAGCAGCGAACGAAAATCGTCCAGTAGTGGCAATGAGATTACTCAATACTTATTTCTGCTTCGTTCAGCATCGTCAGTACCAAGTATGCACTTGTACCGCATGCTAGGAGGAAATCGTCCGCTACTGATATAGTAGTAAATCAGTGACTGAAATATGGCTGATTTCGCAATTAGTCGGCTGGCTGAATAAAAATTCGTGTTTAACAAAGGAGCAGTATTAGTTCAAAATAAGAATCTGTATATCGTACTTAAAGTAGGTATATCACTGAAAGCCAGCTAAACTGCGGTATTCCCCTTGAGAAAGAATAACTTACCAGACTTTGAAAAATGAGTACTGGAATCGATACTTTCAACAAAAAACTTTCAAAGCAGTGCCCCAGCATGGCGGCAGTCCATAACTGTGACAAGTTTTAAGGTAAAAGATAACGATGTTATTTTCTACTCATTGAGGTTGTCATCATGCGATGAAATTTGCGTCGATTTTATGAGGTGGGCAGGATGTGAATTGAACACGACACAGCCAACAATGCTTCCACTGATTATTGCATTTGCCGCTACTCACTGCTAGTAATTTTTTACCGCTGTTCGCCCTGGACTGGACATAGTACCTGTGACAAAATGGGAATCATCACTAATTTCATAGTTCATTCTGTCACCCCATCGAAACTCGTTTATCACACTTCCAGGTATTCTTCTGTAATCTAGATGTAGCTGGAGCTGCCATAAAACTATATACTGTTTTTATTATCGATATATGAACTGTGAAAATTAAAAGAGACAGATAGAAAATAAAAATAAAAATCAAAATATATAGCAAAGAAAACATAACACTTTAATAAAAATAAATAGAAAAGATAATTTAAGTGTGAATGTAATTTGAAGTGTGAATTTATCTTGAGGTTTCTCATGGGGGTTATAAAAGACTTAAATAATAATGGCTTTTAATTTTTTCATGGCCTAAATGTTCAGTAAATCACATCTGAATTCATAACTCATTTTATACCACTATAGACACGGTGCTTGAAATTTTGTGGGAAGTGGTATAGTCTTCAGTGCCGAAATAGTGTATTTTTTATCGAGCGCAAAAGGAGGAAAGGCAAAGTCGACCTCCTTAGAGTTTGAACTTAGAACGTGTAGACAGGCGAAATGTTGCTAAGCACTTAGTCTATCGTCTAACGATTTTGCCAGCTCGCTGCTTTATTTCTGCTTTCAAAATGACTGATTCGTCAGCTTCTTAGATTAAAGCCTTGTTTCAGTCACTTGTTTATATCCCGTAATAGAAAAGTCGTTTTATTTTTATGCAATGAACGAAAGACATATTTTTACAAGATTCATTTCACCAGGGGCTAAAATTATATAGGATGTAACCTTTATGTGGTCGCTCGACTTTCAAGAGATGAAAGCCATATATCTCTAAAATTACGTCTAGCCTTTGCGTTTTTGAGATAATTTTCTGTAATTTAATAAACAGGGATGTCTTTGGTAAAATGTTGTTCTATATTTATCGTCTGTTTTCAGTGACGTATATATGTGATTAATTGTGAAAGCTAATCGAATTAGATTTTAGTGTCCCTAGTCACTGCCTTGTTCATTAGGGCTGAGAAAAGAAGAAACAAGATAAATCTCTTTATTGTAGACAACACAGGGTAACAAATCTAAAGAATAACAGAGTACATGGTTCTGACTTTACTTATGTCACTTCCTTGCAAGACAATCAAGAAAATAAATGCATAATACGTATGCGTCTGTATATTTGGAAGTTTGTGGGTTTGTGTATGTTTAAATACGCACATACATACAAGCCTTCATAAACTTATACATGCATCTACACTCATATGTACACACACACACTCATACACACACACACACACACACACACACACACACACACACACACACACACACACA
>NC_068984.1:103127439-103128589 GCF_001194135.2 Octopus bimaculoides | reverse complement strand
TATATATATATATATATATATATATATATATATATATACTAGACTAGACTACCCGTGACCCGTTGGGTCACCAATAGTTCAAGGTAGCCGAAAAAGCCGCGTATCTCGGGAATCCGTGGTCCGATTTACTCAAAACTGTTTTTATTCCGTGAGCATTCACATTTCAGTGATACCTTAATTTCAAAGTATTTTTTCCATTATACACCGGTTTGGCTATTTATTAAGGTACCCGAAAAAACCACGTATCTCGGTATCCCGTGGTCTGATTACGGAAAACTCGATTTATTCCATTTGTATTTACATGAGCATCCGATTCATGCACTTGTCTCTTTCCCTCTTATTTTTACTTTTATTTTTTTTCAGGAACAACTTGATGTATTGGTGAACAATCAGCGGCTTTGGAGAGCATTAAAATAAAAGTTATAGTTGACAAAAAGTTAGCTGACATTGAGGACGGGAAGTCATCTAGATACTGAAAAAATATCCTCTATCATTTGCGTCGGGTATCAAAATGCTGATATCATGACTACTGCTTAATGCTCTGTGAACACTGTAACGGCTGTAAGACTTGACATAGACATCATAAAGACCAAGTTACTCCAAACAATGATGGTCTTTGGTTATGTCTCCTGTGAAAGGCGTGTAATACTGCCCCACATCATTGATCAAGGCTTTAGGCTCAATTTAGACAGGTATCTGAAACTGCTGGAAACTATAATCAATCCCTGTCTAGATATGATTGCTGGCTGGAAGGCCATATGTGGAAGCAAGATTCGGCTCCTTTCCATACCTGTGTGGGACGTAATTTAAAAAAAACACCAACGTTTCTGTCTGCATCGCCAAGGCTAAGACGGTTGTCGAACTCAGGGAGGTGCTCGATCTTCCGAGGAACACTGAAAGGAACGCATGTACCCGGTTCCTGAGCCGTCTTGAATCTATGGTGGAAGATGAAAGCGGCTACTTTGAGTAAACTGTTATCTCCTAGCCATAATTTAGTTGACAATTTTCGATTCTGTAGAATACTTTTACTTTTGGATAAAATATTATTTCTTTTCCTTTTATGCAAAAGATTTAGCTCGAACATCCTGTGCATGTGTACATACATACATACATACATATATATGTATATATATACATATATATATATACG
>NC_068984.1:103125268-103126903 GCF_001194135.2 Octopus bimaculoides | reverse complement strand
ATATATGGATATATGTATGTGCATGTATGTACATTATATGCATTAAAAACGATAGATCTGATCATTTGAATCATTTTAGCAGAATAAAGGGTTCCACATTTTGCAGACATAGAAAGCTAAACATACGGCTTCGAATGTTTACAAGATGAATTGTGGTATTGACGAAAAACATTCCAAACACCGTTCATAGCGATGTCTATATTGTATGTGATTACTTCTACTGATTCTTGGAAAGAAAATCACATAATGCAATGTTTTGCTTCGAATAATGAAAGATAATAATTATATAAACTAGAATAACATAGTAATCTTACTTGGAGACGATGCCTCAGCGTAATGGCAAGGATACTCCGTTAAGGATGACGGGGCTGGAATGTATGTATGTCAGCTCGTCCGTTGTATTTTACACATATGAATGTAATCAAATATTTCATACAGCGATATATGAATATATGTGTGCATGTAAATAAATATATATATATACAGTATACAGTATCTATCTATCTATCTATCTATCTATCTATCTATCTATCTATCTATCTATCTATCTATCTATCTATCTCTGTATATATATATATCAGTGGCACCCGGGTTGTTGGGGCTTAGCCCTAGTAAAAGTTTAGTAAAGTGAACGGTGTATTTTCAAGCTGATTTAATTTCTGTCAACACTGACTTCAAGTATGTAATTGCAGTCAATAACACGGGCTCCTTTTATTGAGCCTGGTCACGGGTCATCTATTTTCGTTCAGCGTCTGGTGGTCGTCTTAGAGGTGCCCTGTGTCAAAAAATATCATTCATAGTAGATGTTCTTTCGACATCGTTTATACGCGTCTGACTCGGGCACAGAAATTACAGCCCGAGTTGTTCTCTATAATCGTAAAATTTAGAAGTAATTCAAATTAAATGATTTTTTGAAACAATAAATTTTTATAGAGATTAGGATGGATTTGAATTCCAACCTATGAAAAGTTTCCGTTCTACAATATTCTTAAAGGAAGACAAAAAAAAAATTAATTAATTCGGGCTAATATGAACGAGCCTAGTAGGTGTAAAAGACTAACTGGCATCTCTGGTCATGAGTACAGGCGTCAGTCAGATTGCTGATGTTTGTTGTGCACACCGCTGTCATTATTTGGTTGCTGTTATTCTATGCGTCTGTGCGTCTGTGCGTCTGTGCGTCTGTGCGTCAGTTGTGTTTTGCAGGGTTGCTTTATTTTCAGCCTTAGCTTAGAAATGAAGAAAAGGCATAATGCTAGATATAGAAAATAAGCCATTTGCGACTAGAAATAAAGCGGAAAAAGTGAAATTCTTCGAGCAGGCCTGTGTCTTATTCGCGAAATCTGTGGTGAGCCCGAATGACGCTGATGACCTGGAGTCGCCTCTGATGTATATATATATATATATATATATATATATATATATTATAAAACTCCACATAATTAAATCAATGGCTAACTAGCGCAATTGACCTGCTTCTTCTTGTGTTTGTTTCTCCATTCTCCGCTTGATTATAATTATAAACTGCGGTTTAAACGATAAATTACCTGCCTCTGGATACCTTCTAACAAAGACGGTACCCACACAAGTAATCTCCAAGAGTGCCTTCGGATTTAATTATCCTCTGGTTGCTTAGAT
>NC_068984.1:103120548-103125043 GCF_001194135.2 Octopus bimaculoides | reverse complement strand
CTCTCTCTCTCTCTCTCTCTCTCTCTCTCTCTCTCTCTCTCTCTCTCTCTATCTCTCTATCCATCTATCTATCTGTTTGTCTGTCTCTCTATGGAGCTATATTTAAATATACGGGTGCGTGTGTAAATGTCTACAAGACTTAGAAACATACATTTATATATATATATATATATATACACACACATTTATATATATATATATATATATATATATAAGCCTATATTGTATGTTAATACACACACACGCGTATATATGTATAGAAATTTGAAGTATATTTTGAAATGTTTGAAGCACCACAGGGGAATGTTGTAGCTTAGGGCTTTAATCTTTCCTGACTGAACATAAAAGAAATCCACTTTCTGTTTACAATCTATTTCGCTACTGTTTACAAGACTTCTAGCTTATGTTTACCGTATATCTTAGTACGAGCTGAATATTTTGCATACAGACAAGCACAAGCAGAGGCATATATACCCACACAAATATACAGAGACGCATGCATAGGCACACAGACACACACAATCAAACACACATGCACTCAACGCATGCACACACACACACACACACACGCACGCACACACACACGCACATACGCACACACACACACACACACACACACACACACACACACACAGAGTTGCACTCAAACACATACATACGCAATAACAAACGAAGTGCTCTCGACCTGTTAGAAAAAGCAGCAGAATCTCCTTCAAATCGCACCTTACTGTCTTAAAAAAAAAAAAAGGAGGAAACATTGAATAAAATGCAAACTCCTTACCAGTTCAAACATGTTTGAGGCATATTCGATCCCCTGAGAAAGTCATTCACTCTATTTTGTCACGGAGAAAATTTCCTACTGGGGGAAATACACTTAGTCAGCTACCCGGACTGTGTGATACATGCATTTCGGAGTGGTTATTTCCCCTTCAAATGCAGAGACCGGAAAGGCAGACGCTACGAACTGATACGAATGACAGGCTCCTCATGATATTCCCGTCATTGTTCAGTGACTGGCGGTACTATTCAGCGGCTTGCTGTCAGTAAAATACGTGGTAAGCGCCTAGTAGTGATTTGTATAAATACAAATTTGTTACCAGTTCAAGTGTGCTTGAGGCATTCTATTTACGGCGAGCCGCTGAATAGCGCAACCAGTCATTGAACGATGACGGTAATATCATAAAATATCTCATGTGAGGTTGGATGACGAGGAGATTAACCACTCCGAAATGCATGCATGTTACAGTCTGGTTAGGGGGCGCTATGAGATGATTCGGTATATTTACAACTATTTATTTGCAGCGAGAAATTTTCTCTATGACAAAATGAAGTGAATGGCTTTCTTACGAGTTCGAATATGCTCTAAGCAATAACAATAACAAAAGCAGCAACAAAAATTACAACCAATACAGGTAAATTGACAACATACACAACCATAAATACACACAGTCACACATACGTGCATAAACACTTACGTTACTGTTGTGTCAGTTACAGCAAACCACATTGTAAGCAAGGACCTCTACCTTAGTTGTATGTTCACCGTCTCACATTCTTATCTCTCTCTTTTTTTCTCTTTTTACTTTGTCTCGTTTTTTGCAATTACAGATGCCTGCAGTTGTACAGCTTGCTGAACTGATATCCTTTCCTTCTAATCCCATTAAACTCTTCTTCCAGCCTTCTTATCTTATTAATCTCCCCCTGTTTCTTACTTCTCATTCATCACACTAAACATTTTGACCAGTTTCTCCTCTTTCAAAAATCTACTCACGATAAATCGTTCCTAAATCTCAGCCGATTAATAGCATAATAAAACGTCGAAACATGGATTTCAGTTCTCAGTAGTAGTAGTAGTAGTAGTAGTAGTAGTAGTAGTAGTAGTAGTAGTAGTAGTAGTAGTAGTAGTTGTAGTAGTAGTAGTGATAGTATGGCGTCGAAAAGTTCCTGGAAACACCCAACAGAAGCCTTAAAATAATATAAAACCCACTAAAATCCACACTACATCAAACGTGAAACAGCGATATTGGATTTTGATAAAAGAAATAAATATATATTTTATAGTCTAGAAATTTCTAGAAAAGACCCTTCAAGAGTCCACATTCTAGAAGGAGCTATATGTAGCACCAATATTAGTAAGAGAACAAACCTCAATTACTAAAATTAACTTATTTTACTCCCAAAAACTACAAATAAATGGAAGCATCAACAAAATTTACAATTCCCCCGTTTCTCAGCCATGTTACTCAAAGTAAACCTGCAAAACTTTCTTACACAGCCTCAAAACATACAGAAGCCTCATATATAGATGACATCACGCTCACATACTTGTACGATACATAACTGTTCTAACACGTTCATCCATCATTCAGAAATCTGGTCCCTAAACAAAGTACTTAAGGAAGCATATGCTAAATTTTCTTTATTTCTTCTTACCAGCAAAAAACTGAGAATATCAAATACAACCAACTATCACGAAAGAACCCCAGCATACAAATAGAAGACTCGAAATTTTATACAATGAATTCACAACGTCCATATAGAAGACAAAGCAAAACGATGCAGAAAGATACAGAGAACACTCATAAGTAACATCTTTGGCCAACTGAATAATGAGCAGACGAACACAGTAATACCGATGGAACAGGAGGGAAAAGACTGGGTAATGTATGTACACGCGTATCATTTCTTTTGGTGCTGGTGTGGGCACATCAGTGCTATTTCTCTCCAGGCTCCAGGGTTTGGGTGGGTGACAGAAGCTGTTGTTGCAACTGTCGTATTGCAACAACATCTGTAGTTGCTGTTGCTGTACGTGTGAAATTTTCAAAGACAACACACAAGCAACAACTTTGACCTCACTCCCATTTGCTAATCACTTTTCCCGAAACAAAAGACCTTAACAGTTTAACATAGGTGCAAGTCCTGAAATTCGGAAGTAGGGGTTAGTCTATTCCATCGACCGGGGTACTTGACTGGTACATTTTTCATCAACCTAGCGAGATAAAAGGTGAAGTCGACCTTGGCACGATTTGAACTCAAAACGTAAAGAGCTGTTTTAAATGCCTCAAAACATTTACTCCAACGTACTACCGATTGTGCTACGTATTTTCCATACTACTACTACTACTACTAGTAGTAGTAGTAGTAGTAACAACGATGTGATGACAATAATGAAGACAACGATGACGACGATGACGAGGATGAGGAGAAATGAGCTTTAAGAAGAGTATATTCGCTAGCCTCATTCATACTAAACTAGACACCCTCGTATGGAGCTTCACACACACATACATACTCACACACGAGCAGACACACTAACACATACACACACACACACACACACACACACACACACACACAAACATATATAAACATAAACATCTATTCACACACATACGCGCGCGCGCACATATAAGTAGACATACACAACTCAAGAGATACAAGCGTCGTATAAATTGATGTGTGCCATTAAAGTGTCGATATTTCATATGAAATAATCTTCAAGACAGGTAATAGGCCATCTTATACAGACAATAAACAGCATAAAACTGTAATGAAAGCAAAATGAAGCTACTTCAGCAACGGCATTAATGAATATGAAATTGTTGTAAGAATTTCATACTAGTTTTAGCTTTTAGCAAATATCTTTCACCTATAGAAATGAGATGATGAGTTAAATTGAAAGTGATAACCATCACTTTTCCAGGCCCATACTCCTTACTGCTTTAATCTGAACGTCTGCCTCTTAACCCTTCGTCTTCTTTCTTCCTCTCTGTCTTCTTTTTTTATTCTCTTGCCATTTCCTTCTTCCCACCTATCTCTCACTTTCTGTCTTTTATTCCTTTATGTATTATTTACGAATTTGTGTGGAGATGTAATTGTTTACATGTTATGTTACGAAAGACTATCTAACCTTTCGTGTACATACACGCATACACACTTACATAGACTAACGAAAGATAAAGGCAAACAGATAATGTCAAAAACGAAAGACGATGTCACACACAAACACACACACACACGTAAATAAGAATAGATAGAGAAATACACAGTCAGTGAAATGTGCGTGTGGCCTATAGTGTAAAAAATGCATAAATGGGACGTTTTATGCATTTCAATTCTGATAGCTCTTTAGATATGTTCTATAATGCTATTGTTTTGTCGATTTTGAATGACAATTAATTCAAGCATAGTTATATGCATATATTTACCTTCAAACAACATTGTCCCAGGTTCAGTCCCATCTTGAGCACGTATTTTCTACTATCGCATCGATCCACCCAAAGTCTTGTTAGTAGATATTGTAGATGGAAAAGGAAAGAGGCCCTTCGTATATATATATATGCGCAGGCGTGGCTGTGTGGTAAGAAGCTTCCTTCCCAACCACATGGTTCCTGATTCAGTCCCACTGCATAGCACCTTATGTGTGGATTTGGTAGACAGAAACTGAAAGAAGCCTGTCGTATATATATATATATATATATGTATATATATATAT
>NC_068984.1:103116818-103118945 GCF_001194135.2 Octopus bimaculoides | reverse complement strand
ATACATACATACAAATATATATATTAATGTAGTCATTGGTTATGGTTGGTGAGAAAGTTATCATTGGTTTCATGTCTATTGTTGCTCTTAGCAATATAGGCAGCTGATGGCAGAAGGCACATAATCTCTTTATAAAAGGAGGTTAGAATACACTTTTGGGCAGTAATGTTGTAAAAAAAAACAAAAAAAAACTCTGAAACGAAATTCTTCGAAGCGAAATCTCCTTCTAGCGAGATGAAACCATCTCCCTTTTGAGCGGTTCAAATTGTGTCCGAAAACTATCAGTACAATTTCCATTCACTACTCAGCAAGCAGGGAATTCCATATCTTCAACATAAATTTTCTCTCATGAGTGGACTGGTTTACTATTTCACTTTTAGAATTTAAGAAGGCCTCTGAGTCAAGCTGATTCTTTTTAGGATCCTTGCTTTCTCGGCGAAGCATCATCTGATCCCATTGAGGTATGGTCCAGGCAGCTCCAAGTGCTTCCATTTAACCCTGTAGACGTTCCTTCATTTTTTAAATGACATATGTGGTTGGCCAAAGGTGTAACACTGCGTCTCTCTGGGATGCTAAAAGAGGACCTGTAGTTGTTCAGTCGCAGCTTAAAGGGGCCGTCCATGGCTGCAACATATTTCCGTGTTTGTGTCCTTATGTTATTGGTGCTGGAGCTGCCGCTATCGCTGCTATTGTTGCTGCTACTGCCGGACATTTTGCTAATGATGCTGTTGTTGTTGCTGCTCTCGCTGCCGTTGCTACTATTACTTCTGGACACGTTGTTGCTGTTGCTTTAGTTTTTGCTGTTATGTTGTTGCTATTTTGTTTTTGTTGCTGCTGCAATAGCTGCCGATGCTAGCTAAACGAGTAATTGTTTTCAGTTGAGCAGCATCTGCTAAAGCGTATAGTTATCGAAACATTTAGATGTCCCGTGTGTAACTCAGCCAAAATTTTCCATAATTTATTTATGTGGTATGTATAAGGCCAAATTTTATTGAGTGTTTCATTCACGAAGATCGAAGGTCATAGCAGTAACTACCCGCTGAGCTTATGTGCCTTATCTTCTAACTTATTAAACATCTCGTTTAGATGAAGTAACGTTATACTAAATACGTTCATCAACAACTCTGTAGTTTTCCTCTCCGAGGTACACACACACACACACACACACATGCGCACACACACACATGTGTGCGCATATACACATATATGTACATATGCGCACATATAATATGTATATACTGTCATTGAGGTATGCCCAGAGTATTCGAATTGATATATTTTAAACATATTTTAAACATAGAATTGCTACACACCAAGCATTCTCTCTCATATACGTTATGCTGTTTTATTATCCAGATTAAGGTGGGAAAGTTAGGTGGAGTTTTCTTTATGCATTGTGACGCTATCGCTGTCATAACATCCCGACCGACTATTATGTAGTTATTTCACTGAAGCGTAGTGGCTGAAAGGGTATTCATAACAAGTATCATTTATTTGATCTAACATGCTGAAGTATAAATATTGAAGTTGAATTGCAAAATTTGAAATCCAATGCGTATGCAACAAACACAGGTTCTCAGATTTCCCTGTCTTTAGTTGTCTGGAACAAAAGCCTGATCATTCTGCAAATAAGAGCTGTCATGTTAATTCTGTCTAGTCATTCAACTAATCTAAATAATTCACAATCTGTTTATCAGTTGTTAACGAGTAATGTATTTTTTTCTTTTTTTGTGCAAACTGCACTTCTACAGAGAATAAATGTTTTATAATATGAACTCTTGCAAACACATACATATACATACAAAGTCACAAAAACAATACATATACGCGCGCGCACGCACACACACACACGCGCACACATGTGTGTGCTGGGTGTATGTATATATTCATTTATTCAATTTTTATAAGGAGAAAGTAACTTCGAAGTTTCGGCTCCATCGCCTTCATCAGTATATGTTGAATTTTCAGTTTAATGTTAAATCATTTTTGAATATGATTCGAGAACAAAAATTCTATCTATCTATCTATCTATCTATCTATCTATCTATCTATCTATCTATCTATCTATCTATCTATCTGTCTGTCTGTCTGTCTGTCTGTCTGTCTGTCTATCTCTCTGTCTCTCTA
>NC_068984.1:103112080-103115225 GCF_001194135.2 Octopus bimaculoides | reverse complement strand
TATCTAAAACCTCATTAGTGAAGGCTCATGGCCTAGTGGTTAGGATGTTGCACTCGTGCTCGCAAATTCATGGTTTCAATTCCCAGACTGGGTGGTGCATATTGTTCTTCAGCAAAACACTTCATTCCACGTTGCTCCAGTCCACTCAGCTGTAAATAGGTAACCTTAAGACGGAATAGCGTTCCGATCAGGGGTAATGTTGGCCTGTTCGCCTAGCCAGTGGGGCGGCGTCTTTCAAAAGCTAAAACAATGCGAAGCGCAATGTGACCAGCGATGTACAACAACATCTGATAGTCTGGTCGATACCATTACATACATACATACATGCATACATACATACATATATACATACATATGTTCATAAATATATACATACGTGCTTACATACATACATACATACATACATACATACATACATACACACATATTGATAGATAGATTATTAGCCACATCAATATAGTCCAAAATCTGGGATATGCGTGTAAATGCTGATAAGCAGCTATTCAAAACATTAGCATCTAGAATTCATCAAGCTTCCTCAGTCTCTCGTCTCACATCTAATACGGAGCAAAGACTTCTTTATTGATAGACAAATAAGGTTATTCTGTTTTGTTTTCTTATTTTATTGTTTATTTCAATGATTAAACTGAAACACAATAAAATAAAAATGAGGTATAATTAGTTGAAGAGCGGAATGGGAAATTAATCGATGTCCATCGTTAAACAATTTCTATTTGATAAGAGAAGAAGCGTAACTGAATAGTGCGGTCGGCACAGTCTATACATCTAACATGCACAATGCTTAGTCGTTGCATGCACGTGAATACATACACGTACAAAATTTAGAAAAGTTGAACCGAACATACGAGAGAATGTTGCAAAGTACATTTCATAGGCGATTCAAAGAAAAGTAATTGCAGAACAAATAAAAATAAAAATTTAGTTACATAATAAAAGTATAACATTCGCGAGCAGATTAAACTTCCATTAATCCCACCACAAGCCAAAATTTTCGGCGCTCGTATAATGTCTAGAGGTATATTTTAAACTACTCATCTCTCTGGGATGTAACATATTACTTTTCACTGCTGTTATACTATTGATAGAATTTTCTATTCTTGGTTCATAATATTGGTAGTAAATAGTAAAATTTGGCACTTGCCGAAACCACGTATGGATGGAATATCCGTTCAGAGATTTTCCCCAAATAGATTGTTTGGTGAAAGGAAATAAATTCGGTTGACTGATAAAAAAGTCTTCATTAATTATAGATATTGGGGGAATACAGGATTCGACTGGTGAGAGTGAGCGATCTGGTCTACTATTACTTGTACTTACAATGTACTTCCTGCTGAATGACACGAAATTGGAGAGTATATACGAGTAAAAGTGCGTATGTAGACAAATATCAATGTGTAGATATCGTGTATTAAATACTTGTATTCCAACATAATGGATGTGCACGCATGCACGCATAATTATGAATGCAATGTTAAATACATACATAAACATCAGACATGTGCTGTGAATACTCAGGTAGGGAGTAGACCTAAAATTAATAAACTAAATTGTCAACAGCAGTTCTCACTGAGACAATATGTTAGTATATTTTGAAAACATACACAGACACACACACACACACACACGAGCATACATATAACTGAAACACAGATATAGGAAAAGAAGTTGAGTCATAACTACAAACACATGCAGACTTTTTTTATACATTTGCATTTATATGTTCATCTATAGAGAATGCACAAGCACACACACACACACACACACACACACACACACACACACACACACACACACACACACACACATACACACACACTTTCTCTCCCTCATGTTTACCCTTTAATACACTCTCTTCAATTGAAATGTTTATGAGATTAGCCTGACCTGTTAGAAATATTAGCGAAATTCCCCATAAATAATACTGTATCGACTTGAAAAAAAGTAAGTGACTATTTTTATACAGTCTTATTTGAAGAAACAGATTGAAACGGTCATAGCTTGGACACCGCCGGTCATAAGTCTGCTCAAATACTAGCGAGAAATGGCTATTATAAACAATATGAAAACGCGAGGCATTAGACGCGCTATATTCCTTGCTCTATTATGCCATAGAAATAAAGAGATAAATCTCTTTCCGTTTATGATATTATCTTTAATGCAGAAATATGTTTTTTTTTTAATTTCGTGGGCATGAGTATATATTATAAGATTGAAAGACAAGAGAAAATATATTTGTTCAACATAAAAATAGTATCAATTTTCTGAATTAGACATTGAATTCCATGTATTAAATTAAGATTGTTATAATGAATTGGAAATAATTCACTTTTTGTAATTAATTATTATTTAAGCTTTTAGTAAAAGTTGATATTGATTATATTGCTAGTCGTGTGTGCATGTATGCGGAGACCACCCTCCACACACAGACACTTCAATCAGTCAGTCAGTCAATCTATCTGATTGTCTGTCTGTCTGTCTGTCTGTCTGTCTGTCTGTCTGTCTGTCTGTCTATCTATCTATCGACCTACCTACCTACCTACTTACCTACCTACCTACCTACCTACCTACCTACCTACCAATCAGTCCGTCTGTTTCTCTGTCAATTTATCTGTATGTAAGCATACAAACACAATGCATATACATACACCTATTTGTTTGTATATATGTGTGAGTGAAAATATATTCATATATATTTTCGCGGTGAAACTGACAGACTCAACTCCCATCCATTTAGCCGAGGAGGTTACGTTGGCTTAAATTCAATAGTGAGACTGCATGTAAATATCACTGCATATTTATTTTTTTCACGACTTACGTTTAATTGGCACTCTAGTAATAATAATAATAATAATAATAATAATAATAATAATAATAATAATAATAATAATAATAATAATAATAATAATGATAATAATAATAATCTGGAACTTCACCATTCAAACTGACAGAAAGATAGACGCAAATAGGCCAGACATCATACTGAAAGACTTCAGACAAAAATCATGCCTCCTCATTGATATGACTGTCCCAATCGATATAAACGTATCTGTCAAGACCTACCAAAAACTGAGCAAATATAAAGATCTTGAAATAGAAATTAGCAAAATGTGGAATCTGAAGACGA